>NC_056722.1:8062868-8167868 GCF_018831695.1 Puntigrus tetrazona | reverse complement strand
TCGCAGTTCAGTGTAAAACCAACCGTATCGCTCTCTGCAGACATTTATTATAACGCGTAACAGCTCTATTGTTAATAAAACATTATGCATTTTAATCATTGTGTTCAATAAAACCACAATCGCTTGCATCTGATACTTGATTTAGCTAGCTATTACGTCGTCGCAGACTCAGTGTGTTTGGTTTTCGTTATGTCCTTATTTGGTCCTTCCTGTTCCTGTCTCCGTTTGGCAATTATTAGAGTATTAGTTTCCACCTGTCTCTGTCCACCTGTTTTAGTTTTTCCTGATTGTTTCCCAAGTGCTTAAAAGCCTGTTCAGTTTAGTCTTTTTTTTCGTCCTTAAAGTAGATGTAGTAACGTTTGACGATTAAATTCTGCTTCATTGGAATTTTCTGTGTGGCACTCATTCAAGAACCACATATATAATAACTATATGTATATATATAAAATAGCTTGTTACATATATATGTACTTTAAGTACTTTTAATCGATTGTTCTTGATATAATGACAACAACAAAAATATTATAATTTTCAGATTACGCTCTTGTATATATATATATACACATATATATATATATATATATATATATATATATATATATGCATGCTTATTTCTACATCCCTACTCCTACACAATAAATAAATTTACCAATTACCGCACTATTATTACGCAGCAAATTAGGAATGCATTGAGGGAAAAAGTCGTACAGTTAACAAGTGTTACTTATTCTAAAATGTTACCGTATCAAAAAGTGTCCCTAAACCTTTCACGTCTAGCACTTTCTGCGGCAGTCTTCAGCTACAATACAGACTCGTGTGAACCGCTCCAGCGAGTAGCGAGAGGGAATATACCGCGGGGCGTCGGTGAATATGCAACAGCACAAGGGTGTGTGTGCGGGTCAGGAAGGGCAGCGGAGTCTTTGTGCTTTCAGCTGGATCTGATTGAATTCCCTCAGTCACTGAGTGAAACGCATTACTGAACGGCAGCAGACACGAGCGGGGTCACTGCCATCCGCCCGCCTTTAATCCAGAGAACGCTCTCCATGCACTGCCTCCTCATTACCGCAGCAGAGCCTGTGGCAGTGCTAATGGAAACACACACACACACAGTCATGGAAACCCACTGCATACTCCGGTACCTTTGCTCCTTTGTCATATATTATGTTTCTGCTTTCCTCCCGTAACGCAGTGCTGCTCGTAAGTCACATCAGAGATAGTTCTGTAGTACAGTACGAAAGCCTGCGATATTCAATATTTGCTTAGCGAAAGGGCTCTCCGATGTTTAATTAATTGTCTAAACATTATAATAATTACATCCATCAATCAAAATGGCAAAAAACAGCACCACCGAAATCGATTCCTAAATGATATAGAAAAATAAATAAATGCACTTTCATCAATCATATCCACATTTTGATGCAAATCGCTAGAAAACTAACTTTTAGTCCATATACAAATATTCCGATTTTCCATCGCAACGCGTTTCATTAACTTTTCATGAATTATAAATATTTTAATAACACTGAGCGCAAGCGCCTCTACAGGTCCGCAAGCTAAATCAGATGCCGGGTGACTGTCGCAGCGAGCGGGCCAGTCTTTACCGCGAGCGCCGTAATTGATTGTCGTCGCAGGGTGTGGCGGAGAAATCGTGACCGCGTTTTCATCCGTTGAGAGATCTCAGACTTGGTGAAGCGCACGGGGTGGACGATTTCTCCCGCTTGACGGCTCACTTTGAGAAGCGGCTCGCTTTTTCATCGAACGCACTGTACATGATGCATCGCTTAATGGCTGCCAATGGACGGCACTCTGTGACAAATCTGCCTGCTGTTAACTTCCCGTTCCGTTAGCCTCCGTTGACCCTACGCTGTAAAAAATGACTTGTTTTACGAGAAAATACCTTTTTGAGTTTGTTTCTTCAAAATGGCATGTTTAAACGCTCCTTTTTGATTAGTCTCGAAATGTGCTAGCGGTTTTCGTTTGGAAATTGCCGTTTAAATTCTATTTTAAACCCGTATGCAGACCATAAAATGAGATATTATGGTGTAATATTATAGCATTAAAAAATCGAAAAAATGATAAAGATTAAAACACTGAAGTAATGTATAGCACAGAATCTGCCCAGTTAATTGATTACATTAGGAACTGCGAGCATTTTTTGTATTACAAGCCTACTGAAATGTTATGTTTAAATATGCAAATGAGGTCTCACCTAAGTAAATATGCACCGATTTGCATACATTATCAGAACAGAAATATGAATACTACATAAAGCCAGGCGACAATTCTGATTTCTTTGACATATCAGAGTTAAAGGTCTTCACACAAGATCTTGTTTTATCACTCCATAAATCAGAAAATACCGTCAACAGCCAGAAATGATATACGAACAAACCTCTCTGTAAAAACCTTCAGAATATACACAAGAATAAATCGGTGAAGCCTGTTGTATTTAAGTGTTGCACCTTATTTAAGTGACAAGTTGTGGATTAGCACATAAAGTGCGATAAAACAAACACTTAAACCCATTCTAGATGTTTTCTTTCCGCTAGTCTGAAACGATAGCCAATTAGCCCACAATCTCGGTGCAGTACCTACATTTTAATAAAAAATGTAAAAGCTTTTTCCTTTTCCTTTATCTTGGACGCTCTTAGTTACCAGATGATTACCATAAGCCACAAACACATGGTCAAATCGCTGAATCATAATACGGTCCCGTACTAATGCCTCGGATAACAGAGAACAGAAAAAGAAGAGCAGAAAGGAGTAAGCGATGATTGGCTTCCAGTTCCGTTTGCTCTGTGAGAGGGGCTCCTGGGAGCTGGGCTCTCAGTGGGATCTATCACACACATTAGTGGCAGAGGCTCTCTCAGTAATGAATGACTCTGAACACTGGTGAGAGAGAGACATCTGACATTAGCCCAGCAATCCACCAAGAGCTTTATTCCCTTCTCCTTCCTGTTATTCCCCTTAATTATTTATGCCAATTTATTTCATAGTTGCCAATTGCCAGATGGCATTTCCTCCTCTTAATTGCTCGTTAAATGTTTCGCTTGACCTTTTTTTTTTTTTTTTTTTTTTTTTTTTTAAGGTGATAAAATCTCACTTACCAATTAATACTCGTTTTTTTTAAAAATTGTTTTTACTCGGGCAGATTATCGCTCGGACTTTTTGATTTCCGGACCGCACACGCAGCTGTTTTTACTTGACACTTCAGCATCCGATGACAGGTGTTGCGTAAAATTATGACCAGTCTTTTCAGATTTACTTTGACGCCGGACAGCCCCCCCCCCCAGAGACGTGAAAGCGTCGGTATTCACAGACATAAATGTTTAATACTGCTGTGGTGTTTGCACCCAATCAATAATCGGCAGCGAGCTGTCGGGTCTCTGCAGTTATGGAGGTCTGACGGCGTCAGGTGGTGAGATGGAGGAGGGGTGGGGTCATGATGATTTTTTTTTTTCTGCGTTGTAAAAACAATGTTTGCCCAGATTTACATAAACAATGGAGAGGATGCGAGGCATACTTTAATGCGCACTCCTCAATTATTGGATGGCTTAATTACATCGACTGCTCTGGACTCGACCGGAGACCATATGCCTGCACCCTTTTTCCATTTTTCAGGTCTTATGTACGGTAACAATAAAACCGGTCAACCTAACCGGTGAAGCAGAAGAGCACTGCTCTAATGGCGCCTATAAACAATGATTTCCAACCTCTGCATTGCTGGGAGATGATATTAAAATTCCCTAAGCAAGTTACTGTACTTGACTGTGAGAGTGTGAAACGGCTTTCTTGGATCGTGCACATTCAGAGCAGAAACACGGGGAGGTAGCTTTTCTAAAACGCAGCTAAAATTTCCGTTTCAATTCCTATGAGCTGCTTACCTAAACGGTGTAAAAAAAAATAAAATAAAAATAAATACAAATCTGTAAAATTTGTTGCAAAACTGGCAGCTATGGTTGCCGGAATTCTACCGTAAAAATACGGTAACATATTTTTTTTTTACTGTTTTAAGTTAAATTTACAGTTAAATACTGTAAATTAACTACGCAGATACTGTAATTAAATACTGTAATTTAATTAAGCACGGCGCAGATGCACTCGGGGCGTGGCCAAATCTACTTTTGCTATTTTAACAAACGGAAAAACGAGCCGGGGCGCATTGTCTGTCTGAATGGGTTGTCCCTATTTTCTTAAGCAATGTGTTTTTTGGGAGTAACGTGCAATAAACCAATCAGAGTTTCATCTCCCATTCCCTGTAAGAGCGAGTTGCGCTCACGCTCATGGGGTTGCTATTTAAATGGCGGAATTTATAATATTTGGTATGTGTGCTGTTGCGTATCCCTGTGTGTAATAGTCAAAGTCAAAGTGGACCCCTCCAGAGGAGCATTTTCTACTATCGTGCTCTTTAAATAACACAAAAACAAATGCGCCATTGACTTTAGGCCACGTTTGAGTTGGTCTATGGCACAGTTTATTTTCAGTACCTCAAAATAGCAACACAACAACAATGCGCCTCAACAAACCTCATTTTTAGACCAACGTGCCCGTGAACGCACAAATGGGTCCAAATGTAATTGCTAGTTAAATGAGTGGCGCTGGATGGGAAAATGAGAACTGCGTCAGACTCAAACCAGCAAACAAATTTGCGCTACGCCTTGCACCGCATTGCACCAGGTGTATGACAGGGCCAATAATGTTAATATACCAACCTATTAAAGTACTGGAATCTGTTTTGTACCTTTTGAAATACACTGATAAGCACCACATGCAGGTGGTGATGGGAAAGTAGCGTGACGACCCAAAGCCCTTTACAAGCAGCTTTTAAAATATGAACATAGAAGGTGCTCGGTGTCATTCACACAAGCACTAAACACCATAACTGTGAAATGCATTAAACTCAAAATATGCAATAAACATTAATTTAACAACATTAGATGCAACATACGACCCTAATAAACATAACTGGTAAGAAAAACAAATCATCAAATTCAAACCAAATTTAAAATGCAATGCAGGGAATTCTTGGAATGTCAATTTGGTTTTTTTTCCTCCTGTAAATTTTACAGGAATTTACCGTTAAACCATTTAACTATAGCATTTTCACATTTTTTTTTCTGTTAAAATCACAGTATTTTTTTTAAAGTGTAGATAGTAGTAGTATTATTGTAGTTTGTCAGAAACAGTTATGCCAGATGATGTTAATCTACCCTAAGTCAGAAATTAGACATGCAAATAAGTCAGTATATGAGTGAACTGTCCAAATGAATCAAACTGATTCGCATCTGTTTGACTCAAAAATAACATACTGTTTGTGAATCTACAATAAACTCAAATTTCAGTCACATTTTTATTTCCAACAATAAAAAAATTGGCTAGTATGGAAGTAAACGGCTACCCTCAGTTGTTTGGTTGCCAACAATTGAGGACCGCAAGGCTCTGTTTGGTACAGAGCGAACATATCGAGGCTTTCAAACATTATCCAAAATGTCTTTTCTTAAACTGTTTACTTTTGGAAGGAGTGCCGCCTCGGATCAGAAGAACAAACATACACGGAGTGTTTGCGGTTTGTATTGCAGTGATGCTCTATAATGGGTTTGTAATCATCAACTATAATATTTGCTCAAAGATGGTGGTCAATTAAGATTGACTACGTGAAAAACAATGTTAAACAATGCATTTATCTTCACTGATTGCTTAGCCTGGCGTATTAAAATCGTACCATGTTCGTGTAAATAACATGTAAATAATTGAAGAGGTAATTATGAAGATGACTGTAATGTGCGAAACTCAGGGGGCAGACATATTATAAAACGCATCAGCTTTGATTGTGAATATTATTTTTGCCTTAGTAGAGCTACCTGACTGCTCATTGCGTGATGTAACTAAAGGCTCCCTAATGGTTTATATTATTTCTTTCCTAGGCAAAACAGAACTCTTACCGAGTATTGATTATTTCCCTAAAAATAGGTGGGGCTTAACCTAGAAATATCTACATTTCATCTATAGATTTCATTTGTACCGATTTCTGAATTCTAGTTTAGCAGAACAGGGAAACAACAGGACTACAGGCTAAGCCTATCACCAACATCCTTTTGAGCAAATTGGCCCCTTACTAATTAGAAAGGTGCACATGGAGCTTATCTTTTCCTGCAAGGTCCCATGGGATCAGGAGATGGACACGAAGGCTCGGCTGTCTCGCTTGTTTAACAGCATCTGGAGCTGCAAGCAAAACCAGGTGAAGTACATCTGCTCTTACCTCAGGCCTGAAACATCTAGCAAGGCTATTTTCTCGCATTCTGAATATAATTTAGTTTGTTTCTTCATTTAAACAGATTCCCTTCACGTTCTCAGCAATGGACGCTCTGCAGTGAACAGGTGCCTTTTTCAAAGCGAAGGCATTTTGAAGAAAGCAATTTGAAGTCAAAAATGCTATTACAAACATTTCTGCTTCACAACATGTTAATTGATGGACTGGAGTGCTGCGGATTATTTCGATGGGTTTTATCAGCTGTTTGGACTCTTATTCTCTTATTCGGCACCCATTCACTTCAGAGGAAAGAAACAAACTCAACCGCTTCTTGGATGGCTTTTGGGTGAGAAACAGTTCAGAAAATGCTCATTTGTGGGTGCACTACTCTAAGTATCCTCCGAAAAGGAATTATAAGCGATGCGACATGCAAAGAGAATAAAAGATAAAGAGAATAAGGTATTGTAGTGCTGAGGGATATAAGCACGCAGCTGCCTTATTGAAGGCTGAAAGAGAAAAACGCTTGAAATCACTAGAGACAGCAGGGCGCCAGGGCCTGTTGGTCAGTTTTTGCTGGAAGCCATTAATCTGTGCATCTCCAAGCTAATCAGCCACTTAAATATCTATGCACTTCCCGCTTTATCCACAGGCATATAAGATCTATTTATCCCACTCGATTTTCTTCTCTTACATCTGGGCTTGTTAATATGACATCTGCAAAACCATAAATATAATGCAGCACATACTATAACGACATTGTTTCCCCTGACCCGCTCTAAAGGTCTCGGATTGGCAGAATGGAGCCGTATCGATCGGACCGGGTCTGGTCGCGCTCCAGATAAGGGTGATATGTGCAGGGATAGGGATTACTGTACTCTTTCTGCCAGAACGCCCTGAAAGCACCTCGTGTAAGGTGACCCAGACCCAGGGAGATGACAAATGCCCTGCAGCGTTTGATATGAGGAAACCTCCTCTGAGGGAGAAATGGATAAGATGTGAGGGTTGAAGGAGTTTTTAGCAGAAAGAGATCATCTTTCCATAGCCACCTGAGATTTCAAGCAAATGGGTGGGTAGACAATGACATTTTATTTTTGGTATTTCTATATACTAAAGCAACAAAGTATAGTATTGGGTATCTATTTAATAAGTAACAATGAGCTATATTTGTAAAGAATCTTGCGATAACAGATACTTCAAAAATTTTAAATATATTGTCTTTTTCTCCAACTGCAATTGAAACGGAAATTGTTCATACACTAAATGAACCTATAGATTTCTTGTTCAGCAGATTTTCAGTTTAACACCATGCATTTATCTATCATTAACTAACAATAATCACAAAACCACAAAGCAAGCAAAGAGCAAAACAATCCTCGAACCTTATGCTGCAATGCATTTTCAGCAAAACTGTTCAACAAGATTGTTCGACTAGCTGCAACAAAACAATTGAGGGAGTTTTTTTTTGGTCTGATAAAGGTTTCTCTGAAGTAAATCACATTTCTTTAGCGTTTGTGACTCAAAGCGTCCTGAAAAAGTTTTATGCTTTATATTAATTTAAAATGTACGGCACACTGTCAAGTTTGCATTAAAAAAATACAATCTTAAAGCAATTACGTTTTCTCAGTTTAAATTGGCCATGCATGAATTACATAATTTCTTTCAATTTTCATTTTCTAACAGTGCTTCCCTTTTAGTAGTGTTATTCTCAAACAAATCCAATGAAAGCAAATGCCTTCAGGAATACTAAGCCAAGCTCTCTCCATCACAGATGTAGCGGAGGCCTCTTCCCTTCTAATTACCGGGATTCAGGCAGTCAATAAAGCTCGTGCAGTGGGTGGAAAGACTCTGAGACACTTAAAAGGAGCATCAGTAAGATTAGTCCGTCAAACTTTCTTTACCACAATAATAAAGGCCTAACCAAACGGGTACTTCCTCGCCCTCAGAATAGCTGCCAAAGCCCTTCATTGCTCTTAAAACTGTTTTTAGACTGGGTGTGGTGAGCAAGGAAATGATAAATGCAGATTCATTGCAGCTGGTGCAGGCAACCTGAGATTCTCTGAGGGAACTGATCAATATCTCTAATGCATGGGTTAAGTTAATCTACACCGTACATTACAGTACAATGTAAAAATAGATTCACACAAAGAAGCCAAGCGCGGGATACAAGAGCACGAGTACTGAGAATTATAAGACCGCTGGATTAAACAAGCGTGTGTTTCAACAGTTTAAACAAACTGGTTTATACAAGTCTCTGAGTCTCAGCTTCTGGGACTCGATGTGATTCTTTGAAACACACCGATCTTTAATAGACCAACCTTTGATGGTACGGTCAAGAACAGATCTGACACTAACCCGATCGCTAACCCCAAACCAGCATTAACTACCACAAAAATCCAGGAAAATGATGCACTGGGCAAATTAATGTTAGAGACGTTATTTCCAGTCCAACGGAAATGTTGATCCAAGAATCACACTTAAGTTTTCCATAATTGTGCACATCTTAATGCCGAACGGAAATCAAAACCCAATTAAATTTCCAAAATGTATACACTTTCAATTTTTTGTGGGATTTTTCCAAGAATAATTTGGGAAAACAAATAAATTCACGCGACCGAATAATTTTGTCAAATTAAAATACCATAAACCAAAACCTTGTTTGTGCGCCCTAAACTGCGACTAATTTATTATATTTAATAAAAGCGCCGCTTTAATTTTCCCTGAGCTTTTTTTTAATCACTTAGACGTGTGATTAAAACATTGCTTTCTTCGTAAATTGTTTTCGTAACACTGCGAACTATATTTAGACACAGCAGGAAATGTATCTTCGTTTGACTGCACATTTGTTAGACAAGATGTAGAGCTGTTTATTTAGTCTTTTACCTTTTGAATGATCTTTTCACAGACTGAGATGGTAAGTGTCCGTCCGGACGTTTATAGGGCCGTAAATGCAATGCACAGAGGTGTGCTTTACTGCTCTACAACAGCAGATGGATGCAGTGCGGAAACGTACAGAAGCAAATGCTGGCCAATTAGTGGAAATCATTCAGCAGAATGTTTCGGTTTCTATTATCAGACCCATTAAGGTTGCATATGGGTTGGTGTTTCAGATACCTTTAAAAGAGAAACCTACGGAGAGACATGCAAATGCCGACATTCTGATAGCTCTAGATTGAGACTGGGATCTATAATGCTTTCATGAATTCTTCCAAAGGGAACGGCTCTGTTTTCGTGAACGCCAAAAAAACCTGCTTCCAATAAGACACGAAACTCTTGCGGGTTGCAAAGCGTCTGCTTGAATATCGAGGTGTAAACATCCAATTCAATCATATTTGTTGTATTGTTCCGTGTAAAAAGAATCTCATTTGCATAAGCGAGGCCTTTTGTTTTCAGCAGGCCGCATATTTTCCTCCATCTTTTGAGGAGGAAATTAATTAAATTCTACCAGGAACGGTTGCGCATTCACATTTAAATTGCGGACGGTTGTTTTCCTCGCAAAAGAGTTTGCTTGTGGTTCGTGGCATCAAAAATCTCATAATGAGTATTGTGTTTCCTACGTGAACGGATGGTGGGTTTTTTTCTCTTTTTTTTCGAGGCGAACCGAGGACAATCAGGTGCATCGATGTTTTCCCGTTTTTAAGGCCTCTGGTGGCGCATCGGGGATGCCAATTGTTTTTCTCCCTCCCGCACCTGTAACTCGTTTACGCCATTCACCGTAATGAAGCCCAAATGCTTTTTAATGGGAGTCTGAGACGGCTGAAAGCGATAGCGGCTGAGACAATGCAGTCTCCGTCACGGGGCGACAGGGTTAGAGATTGACCCAAATCACTGGCCAATCAATCTGTCAGTGTCTCTCGCCCACCACAAAAACATCCTCCGCCTCTATTTTCTCTCTTTCTCTCTCCCGCCGGCCTGCATCCCGGTGTCGAATGAGGCTTTGACTCCAACAGACTCGCCGCCTTCATTATTACCTGCGTTATGATGTAAGCTTACAGTATCCTTCCAGCTCCTGCTCTCCAATATCCTCCACTGTCCGTGTTTTCATAAGCATTCATTCATCACTACAGCCAGGTAATATCATTCCTTTTGTGGGTTTTTTTTTTATCACCGGCTGCTTTTCCTCTGGAAATCTTAATCATCTTGACCGGGTTTAAACCGCAGCGTAAGAAATTCTGCAGTTTGGCAAACATTTTGGCAGCTGTGGAAAAATGCCGTAAACGTATTTACGGCCAAAAACCGTACAATGTAAAACTTTCAAATTGAAAATTTGAATGTAAACCAGTAAATTCAACAATGCGCACTGCTATTAAATCTGTTTTGTACCTTTTAACATAATAATGCAGCTGATAAAAGAGAAAGCTCCGCCACAAGTACAGTAGAAGTAGACATACAGTATGTAAGAAGTATAACACATATGTAACTTAAATAATGCAATAAACATTCCTTTAAAAATCAAAGCCCAAATGCACATAACTGATAACAAAAATGAAGTTAAAAAAACAAAGCAAAACGTGATTATTTAGGCAAAATACTTTAAAATGTGGAGCATCACTCAGGGAGTGTAGTGAAATATCAGCTTACAGTTTTTGACTCAGATTTGTTCTATTTATGATGTCTGTTTAGATGTCTTACATCTGCAGTCACAGCTGTTTCCGAAACGGAAGTAAAATGGTTGTATCTTTAGTCTTTCGAAGCACTTTTAACAATACAGGACCGTCGTTGATGACGTCGTGGACAGGTGGTGGAGTAATCGCTCGACTGGAGATTTCCAGAACATGGCATCAATGACTATTTCACTGGATTATCATCTGTCACTTTTGCTTTTATCTGGTTTTTGAGTCACGAAGGGTTCCCTCTTAACTCATACTTCCTTTTTAGCCTTTGCGTACTTGCACGCTCCATAAAAACAGCGCTGACCGTCGACGCGCCAAAATATATGAACTGAAACATATGTTGAAATGGAATGAATAACAGACTGTGCTGCATGCTAATTTGGCTGATCTTTGAAAGTCATAACAGGCCATAAATGTAAATGCTTATATCCATAGTTTGGAGACGTAGTTCCAACCACACAAGTTTTCTAATACTACGGATTCGGGAAACACAAAATCGATGAACTATGTTGGTAATGAGTGGAACCTGCAGTCGGGTAATGGTTTCGGAAAATGCATGCAATTAATGAAACGTAGCTTTAATGAAAACAAAAACTAAATAGATTAAATAAAACGTAAAGTTAAGGTCACATTTGCAAAGGAAATTTAGTTGACAAAAAAACAACTTACTTTACAAAATTCAGCATTTGATTTTAATGCATAATAACATTATTAATAATAATAAAAAAAAACTTCTCATTGTTAGTTCATGTAAACTAATGTTAACAAAAGCAACTTTATCCTAAAAATGAACATATATGTTACTGTATCCTTCATTTCATACGTAGCCACGTCTAAACATCACATGACCGCAAAACAAACAGAGTTTAGTTTCGTTAGTCATGTTTACTTTCTGCTAACACAAACAGCTAGAATAAGCTGCGAAGTGGACCAGACATCATGCCAGCAGTTTGGACCTGGCTTTAGCTGCGTTTTTAATCTTCCTCAGCGTAGCTTTGTTGGAAAGACACGAAACGGATGCAGTTCCGGTATTTAAACTTTATAAATCCCCAACAGTCAATGCTGCATTGCTGCTCCTGTGCACACACCTGTCACTCAGCCATTGACCTCTGACCTCTAAAGAGGCTGACATCGGTGATACAACCCTGCCTGTTTATTTAGTTCCAACCAACAGAGGCTCTGAGGTGATATATTGGTTAATAATGCGTGTGTGTGTGTGTGTTATTTGTAAAGAGAATCGCAATCAAAGCCTATCCTAAACAGAGCGTTCTGTTTGCTAAATGCTCTTGTGTGAAACGAGCTGATAGATTCCGGGTGGTCTTTTCGGCCTCTCCCGTGATGAAATGACAAGCGGCGTGCGGGCGAACTCTCCGACCTTTCCCCTCGCCGTTCACCCACATCCATGTCTGAGAGCGCCACCTAACAAATCACACAGACACCAAACGGCACGAGGGCTCTCAGGCCGACACGTCTGAACATGCGCGCGCACACACCTTCAGAGAGGATACTGAGAGTGTTTTCAGAGTATTCCTGTGTGGGTTAGACGCTCTTCTTCGCTGGCTATGCTTTGAGGGCTGCTCTAATTACTGTATTGATCCGATCGGAGCACTCAGCGGCCCCCGACTCATTTGCACAACCGCGTCTCTCTTGCGCATTTCCCCTCTTCAGTCAAGTATATTCAGAGGTCAACTGAGAATTATCTTGTTAGTAAACAGGTGGCTTGAAACTGTTGCAGATGAATAATCGACTACTAGCACTGAGACATACATACGTGCGTATATTACACATTCAGTATGAATATGATATAAAATAAGTTCTAATGTGAATTATATCATAGTAAATTATGCAGAATTAATGCTGGGTATTTAGAAATAATTGCTCATAACAAATTATATAATGGAAATGGAGAATTTGAACATTTTCATATGCAATTTTTTTTCATATTCCTTATCCTTTTTTATCAAAATGCATGCTACGGGCGCGAAAGCGCAAAAAAACGAACGAGGCTGTATTTGTTTTTTAACATACGAAAAGTTCGGACTCCGTGTGCGAAGACCTTTTAGGCTGCAAACATCCACCTCTTTGATTGTGTTGTTGCTTGGCAACCGCTTTGTTGCAACCATAGATACGTATACGTAGATAAGAAAGAGTAAAGCAATAATCACGAGGTTAACAGTGAATTTATAACAGCTAACAGGTGGAGCTGAGGTCCACCTTTAGCTGTTATAAATTTACAGTAAACCACGGCGTCAAAGGGATTATTGCTTTTATAAAAATTCCATATGTAGCAATGTTTTACCTAATAGGACCAGAACTATCCCTGATACAAAAAATGCAATAAGCTCCACTCACTTAAGGATAGACTTTAATTTATTATCAATCTTTGATTGTAATGATATGCATCATGGCCAAAATGTTCCTCATGTTAGTATAGTTACTGTACATAAAAATAAATAAAACTAAAAATGCATGCATTTTATATATATATATATATATATATATATATATATATATATATATATATATATATATATATATATATATATATATATATATATATATATATATATATAAAATAAATAAAACGTACTGTGGCATTGCCATTTGGATGGGGAATATTTATTTTTTATATATATATATATATATATATATATATATATATATATATATATATATATATATATTATATATATATATATATATATATGTGTATATATATATATATATATATGTATATATATATATATATATATATATATATATATATATATATATATATATGTATATGTGTATATATATATAATTTTTTCTTCCAAATGGCAATACCACAGCACGTTTTATTAATACAGTGTATTAGTCTCTGATATATTAAGTAAATGCACCTTCAGAACGAAACTGATAATTAGCTAAGGAGCACATAAACGTGTTATGACTGCATTAAAGACTTTCCCTTCAAAGCATTCGGTTTCGGTAATCAGTACGGGCTCATTACGGCAAAAAAAAAAACTGTAATCAATACTCCTCCTGCATTTGGGACTGAAAGAGTTTCCTCCTGCCCAGGTGAAAGTCTTTAGCCGCAGCGCAGCTCATTGATCTGACCTCAAGCGCTTTCATCGCATTTCCCACTGCGTTTCTGCTCCCGAGTTACTGACAGCGTACATGATACCACCTGATGTCTGCATGCGGTCTGTGAAGGCTGTCATATCTGATATGCATTCAGAAATGCAGTCGACGCGGTTACGGTTACATGCATCCGAAAATACTGATGTGGGAATATCTATACCCAACGTTTGTCAGGGTATACGATTCAAGATTATACGCCGCAGTAGACGGCCCACGGAAGAAAGAGAGAATCTCCAAGGAAGAAATAATGCACAAACCTTCCCGTAGCTTGTTAAGAAATCTTATATCCGTGTATAAAAGTCAGTTTAAGGCTGGGCAATGTATTCAAGCGCGTCTCGTGAGTAAAGCCGGTTCTTTGATTTAGCGGTAAATCTTAAAATCCTAAAACGACTTCTCAAAAGTGGCCCAAAGTCAGTGCTATTTGAACTTTAAAAGAGCATTTACGCAAAGGAAGTAAAACACCACGCCGTGCATGTTTAATTCCCAGTGAAGCGCTCCGAACAGCACAACAGCCAAACTGCGTGTTTGTACGAAACAAATGCATCATTAATATGTTATAAATTTCCATCTCCTGTTGTCTCTGATATCAAAATCCACCCACATATTGGACTAGAACCGGTATTTCATTCCTGATTCAGACGAGAATCACTTGGGGTTTTTGTTGTCGGTTATTGACTGATTTGTGTCGCGTCTTGGGTGGCCTCAGGGTGAGCGCGGATTTCAGCTAATTTTCAGTTTTTTAGAGGAAAAACCGTTTATTTTAAAAGGGAACGTTCACCCAAAAATGAAAATTATATCATTTAAACGCATAGCACAAATTAAGACACATTTTCTGAAGAATTGTGCGAGCCTCCATAGACAAAGCACCTTTAATGTTAAAGAGCTAAACCAGAGATGGTTTAACGGTAACATCCCTCAATTGAAACGGTAAACAAATCTAGATCTAATGGGCCGTTATATATAATGTACAGTTTTTAGAAGTGAAAATGAACTGTAATTAACACTAAAAACTAAAAACCGACAGATATTTGATGGGTTTTCCAAAAAAAAATACTTGGGGTTTATTGTTGTTTAATTAATGTTTATTGCATTATTTTCAAGTCACGCGTGCTATAATCACGCCGTTTTGTATTTTACCGTCCCACCTGCGCATATAGAGTGGTTTTCAATGCATTACGAAGGTAAAAAAAACCCTTTCTTTCTGCAATCCGTAAAACTGCAAATTTCGCCACAGTATTTTTTATGGTAAAATTCTGGTTGGTTTTTATTTATTATGTAGTTATTCATTATGTAGTTTTGTTACAGTGCAGATTTCGGCTTACAAGTATTTATTGATTTTTTTTTTTTTTTTTTTTTTTTTTTCAAACGCCTTTGGAGAAAATGAATGGGAAAAATATCAAGGCTGCTAAAAAAAAAAAAAAAAAAAAAAAAAGTGGGCGGTCACCGTCGCAGACTATTTATGAACCGAGACAATTGTCTAGCAGCAAATGATGAAAGCCTCAGAAAGTCTTTGTTCCATCTGTCCTAGAATTCATCTCATCTGACCTCAGGAAACGTGTGATCTCTCTCTCTCTCTCTCTCTCTCTCTTTTTTTTTTTTTTTACGCGGAGAGTATTTCCAGCTCATCAGCTGCTCTTCTCCGCAGCGATGGCAATGCATGGTTTTGACAGGTGGACTCTCCATCCTCTCTTTCTCTCTCGCTCTCCTTCAAAGCGATAAAGTGACGGCTCCATTTGAAGGGGTCTGGTCTGACAGGACGGCGACTGCTTGTCTGGGACGAGTCGCACCTGTTTCATCTGCGAGACTGCTGCATCTCAGCTAGCGTGACGACGGCACACCTGCGCACAGACTCTGGAGGCCCGAGTCGGATAGATAGAAACCTTAAAAAAACGCTTCCTAAAGCGGTTTGCTTTTGCATTGAGACTGTGGTAAATGTCATTCCGTCACACACAAAGCATGGCCGGGAGTATGCGGACACCCTTCTTCCACGCTCGAGTCAGAGTCCTCTGACAGCGGCCCATTCGTCTGCAGGCGTTTTGTGGCTGCATGATCGATGTTGTGCACCTGTTAGTGATTTAGCTGAAACGGTTATTTAGAGAGAGTGTGAGCATTAGGTTTTGGTCATATAGCGTATGATGATGCTTATCTGAAGAACTCGCCAAGACTGCATTTATTTGATCATAAGTACAGCAATAACAGTAATATCGTGAAACAATGCTACACTTTATATTCTTGCTTTAAATGCACCCTTCAGAAATTATTCTAATGTGCTCAAGGAATATTTCTTATTATTATCAGTATTGAAAACTTGAAATAAACGTTAATAGAAGCCTTTTGTAAGTAAAAGTCTTTAGTCTCTCTCATGAACGATTAAATGCATCATTGAAAAAAAAAATAATAATAATAATAATAATGATGATAAAAACTGACTGACCTTTTGATGGGTTGAGTAGATGTACTGATAAATTTTATCATTTACAATATTTTTTTTCCCCTGTAATGCGGATCCTTTTCAAAGAAACCGAATAACATATGTAATCTAAAATAATTTTGTGTCATAGAATTAATCGCTTAAAAAATAAAAGTTGTAGTTTATATCAAATGTATATGTATGTATACGGTGTATATTTATTATGCATATATAAATACACACATTTTTCATATTTACATGTTAATACATTTATATATTTACATTCTTTTCTTTTATATATTTTTAATATATGAACATGACATTTTTCTTTAACATGTACCTGTATGAGATATATACATATACATACATATATATATATATATATGTGTGTGTATATATATATATATATATATATATATATATATATATATATATATATATATATATATATGTATATATGTATGTTCACAATATACATGCATGTTATGTAAAAAAAATAATATAAAAGAGTGAGTAAATAATATAATATAATTTACTCGTTTAGCTTTGATGATAATCATATCCCATCATGCAATAGATGTAATGACTTAAATGTTTTTAAGTAGCATGCAGTTCCAAATAATCCTTTCAGTTTTTAGTCTCCACTCAGAACAAAACGCTTGTAACAGAATAAATGGACATCACAGCATCAAACCCATGCATTAAAGTGTTTACAGTGCCAGCCCTTTACAAACTGTACAGAGAGAACGATACGATTATTAAGAAAACTGGCCCTTCGTGTCAAAACGTAGCTTACCTTTTTTTTTTTTTTTTGTGCTTTTGTATAATAAGGCCAAACATCATTTCAGTGCTATTACTGTAATTTGTAAAGTGAAGAGCCCTGCAGACACTGTATCATGGTAGTTACAGACACGCAGGGGCCCGTGGGATTTGTCGGGGCCGTGCCGTCTCCCACCGGCGACCTCCACTCTCAATTACACAGAGATTACCCAGCAGCCCCGGCCCCGACTTGTCAGCCTCTATAAATTTAGAGGCGGCACAATTACGCTCACTCCTGCCTGCTAACGCCATTAAACACTGCCTGCTCCCGATCCCATACACACAGAGTTAATACAGACGTCAGGGAGAGACATACAGATGGAGCTCTGTTCACGCTGCTGCTCAAGAACAACCAATTTGTTCTCCTACATCTGACAATATCATCACTCTCCTACAGTAAAACACTCCTGGGTGCAAGCCTTATTGTCAGATAATTGATATATTAACATTTATGTGTATGTAAAATTTCTCATATATAATATATATATATATATATATATATATATATATATATATATATATATATATATATATATATATATATATATATATATTTTTTTTTTTTTATTTATTTTATATATTATTAATATATTTTTAAGCCCTTTTTCTATGTTAATAAGGGTTCCTTGTGTTATTGTTCACGATTTATCAGTGCAGAGGGAAAAAAAAAATGTTTGTTTTCATAATCTTTCATCAAAATGTAATAACTTTCTCTGCTCAGAAATGGGTTTTCTATTCTGCTGTTGTAACCAAGGGAAAAATAACATTAACCTAACCTGTTTTCACTCAAAATATCCAATCAAATCCTGATGGATAAAATCGGTTCTGCTTCACATCATTTCTCACGCGATTAACAACATGATCACTCGCGTATATGGATTAAAAAATAATGACTTTTTTTACATTTAATACATTTAGAAAATGTTACTACGCAAACTATTTAAGTGCTATTTAATAATTAATTTAAATCAGCGCTGTCAAACGATGAATCGCAACCAAAATAAAACACGTGCATGTATATATTTAGGAAAAATGTTGTTTATATATTAAATATATTTATATATATATAAACACAAAATATAATTAAATATATAAATGCATATACATGTAAATATTTTCAAAATACTTAATGTATTTTGTACTTCTGTGTATTTATAAATTTAAATGAATAAAAAAATCGAAAAACGTACATTTAAGTGTACGTTTTTTCATTTTTTTAAGCAAATTAACAATAATAATAAAATGATGATAATAATAAATAAATTATAATTTACTGTAATTACATGTCTGTTATTCATTAATAATAATAACTTCTATTTCATACATATTTTAAGATGTATATGAATTACAAATAAAACCAAAATACATGTACAGTTCATCAGATTAATATAAACTATAGGTACGGCATGTTCTCGCACAGAAACGGTAAAGTCCGATGTGTAGATGGACATTACAAACCAATCAGCATCCAGGACCAGAACGGTCTGCTTTGTGAGTCGCGTTATTGAAGTTAAACGCATCGTGAATGCCGTTTGATGTATAAAGCGTCTGTCCACAGCGATGCAGCACAAACACGCTCTCCTCTAATATGCTAATCTCATGCAGTGTGCGGCGCTATCCACGCTTTTTCTTTTCCCCCCATCGCTGATTGCTCTATAAACATATCTGCAGTAAAGCGGCATCTAATCAACCTCACAGCTGAGCGACCGGACCTCTTCAAGTCCTCATCTCAGCCTGACCGCTGAGTAAAAGCTGACAAAACAGCAGTCAAAGTGAAGTGAGTCAGCCTGCGCTTCATTCATCTCTCCTTCCTTCATCAGAACGAGGACGCCCAGGCTCCGGGAGAATGAGTCAGGTCTTGTCAAAGAAAGAAGAAGAAAAAAACTGAGAGAAACGAATGGGTTGTAAAATTTGTGTACTGCAGAACAATGCCTCTCACTGGAGGAAATGTCAAGACATTTGCAGAGCTCACTCGTGAGGATCTTTCTGCTGGGGATTCGATTTTTACATCTTCGCTGGCCTCGCCGCCAAATGATGTGTTGCTGATTAATAAGATGCATTATAACAGTCTGCTGTCGTGAAGTCTTGTGTGAACTGAATCGGGTCTCTCTGGCCGTTGCGGAGTATTTACGGTTCAATCCAGATTTGTAGCTCGGCTGTCTGGACTAATCGCACAAAACATTATAAATGCATTGGTTCTGTTACGCAAATATGAAAATTCTGTCATTTGCTGAAGTTATCTTAGTTACTAATGTCAGACAATAACTGTGACAGGTGTGCAAACACAGGAACAGCATTTATCATATCTTACTGTATCTTGCCTTGCCTTATCATACTATATCTTGTCGTATTTTACTGTATCTTATCCCATTATATCTTACTGTATTAATCATATCTTACTGTATCTTGCTTTGTCTTATCTTACTATATCTTGTCTTATTTTACTGTTTCTTGTCTTGTCTTACTGTATTTATCATATGTTACTGTATATTGCCTTGTCTTATCTTACTGTATCTTACTATATCTTATCTTGTCTTATCTTACTGTATATCTTATCTCACTATATCTTATCGTCATATCTTACAGTATCTTATCTGGTCTTACTGGATTTATCATATCTTACTCCATCTTGTCTGATCTTACCGTATCTAATTGGCAATTTTTCACCTTTTAACAAATTCAACACATTATAGAACTTTGTTTCCTGTGATATTTTGCAAACACGATACCTCCTCAAAGACGATGTCGGGTGGGCTTTATCTGGTTTGGGGTCAAAAACGGTGGTTTCGAACTATAAAACTATAAAAAAGCAGCAAAATGTTCTTCAAAAAGGATTCGGATTTTGTCACAAGGCTACTAGCCATCTCCAGGCATGACTTTCTCAGAAGTGTCATTCCCTCTGGTCACTGAAGACACCGAATCCGTCAACTACAGAGGGGTCTGTTGATGTCTAGAGAGTTTCTGCCATGTCACCCTTCTCTCTGCAACTCTTACTGGCCTCCTGATCACTTCTTTGACAACTGCCATTCTGGCTCAGTTATTTTAATTTGATAGGATGGTCTGGTCTCATAGTGTCTGGGTCAAGATGGTTTATAAAACCTGGAGAGACTGTATGAATGTGAACACTCTTTGGCATTCACATTTGTTTTATTTGGAGATGATTAGGAGGCTTCTGCCATATCACTCAAGAAGCTACAGAAATGTTGCTGGGTGCAAGAAAAAACAAACATTTGTTTTGGAACCCATAACTGAATCTCACAACTTTAAATCTCACAATTCTAACTTATTGCAATTCTGGCTTCATATATTTTAACTATAATTTTTAAGGGTTCAGGAGCTGAGAAATCAAAAATTCTTGTAATTCAGATTTGATATCTTCTGTGATTTTTTTTTATTTTTTATTTAACTGTAAATTTATTTCTTGTAATTCCAGCTTTTTATATTTTAACTGTGCATTTAAATCTCACAATTTTGAGATCTGAGATTTTTTTCATTTAATTGCAATTTAATTTCTTTTGCAATTTAATTTATTTTAATTGTGGCTTCTCTCCTCTTAATAATCTTAACTGTTATTTTATCTGTTATTTTATCTCTCAAAATTCTGACTATATTTCTAGTAATTCTGACTTTATACACACACACACACTTTAAATTGACATGACTGTAACTAATTGCAACTTTAATGATTTCATCCCACAACAGCAACTTGTAATTCTGCTCTTATACCTTTCAACTATTTATAATGTTATTATTTATTACAATTTATATCTTAAATGACTAAAAGCCTAAAGTATTATGTTATATCCTGTAATTGTGACTTTAAATCTCCCACCTGTGTCTTTTTATATCCCACAGTTACACCTTTTTTTATCGAAATGTTGGCTTAATATCTTCCAACTGTGCCTTTAAATGTAAATCTACATTATATCTCACACTCGTGACATGGAATGTTTATTTTTCATCTCACAAATCTCATTTTATCTTCATGCCTCTACTCCCCGTTCCAGGTTTTATTGTGCCATGACTCATAGGTGTGGGAAAAAAAATCCCTTTAAATATGCTTTAATTTGAGATCAGAATAAAATAATTAACGAGTGCTACTTTCTGAAGGCAGCATATATGCAGAACTCCCATTATTTAGCCAGATATGACTAAACATTTGACATCATCATCTCTTTTTCAGCTCAGTTCGCTCTATAGGTGTGAGATATAAATGTGTATGTATGAGGGTGAGCGTGTTTGTGAGGTGTAATGTGATGCATAGCATCTTCCCCTGCGCAGTTTTGCATCGTCAACAACACCCCATTATTCATAAGGCTATAGTTGACGTTCTCTGAGCCATGGGCCATTAAATACACTCTTCTCTCTCTCTCTGTCTCTCTCTCCCTCTCACACACACTCTCTCGTGTCTCCTTCACTGTGGCTCAGTAATGGTGGCAGACATTAGCCTGCTGGCTTGTAGCGCTTTCCGGTAGGATCCCCCCGGGCTTCCGACAAAGAGGGCAGATTTTTAACAAGTCTGGCTCTTCCAGCAGCCTGCTGATGAGGACGACCATTTGCTAGCAGTACATCCCTTACTCCTATCACTGTCTCCTAACCTGACCGGCCGCGCTTAGCTGCAACTGCAGTCATGTACGTTCAACACTTTTTGACACGTATCTTCCCTCCCTCCCTCAAACTCTGTCAATCAGCCAGCAAATTTAAAATCTGTTTATTTCGTATTTTAGATTCCATCATTTCCATTATAAAAGAGTGCAGCGGTGGAGATTTTCTCCTCCTTTTTTTTTAAACAAGCAAACAGCTTCACAACAAAGCAAACGTTCCTCACATCACGACATCAAGTCCTGAAGAGGCAGTTTTGATATGTTTTTTAGTATGCACGCACACACACACACACACACACACACTACCACGAGGGCCTTAGAATGCTTAGTCTTGTCATTGTATCTAATGCTGATGTTCTCAAATATGATATTACTACAGATGGGGTCACACATATCCCATAATCAAACCTCACAGTAACCAACCAGCCTGCAGAAAAACGGCACTATATCAGAGTGCTTTGACGAGCTCAGTCGAGCTAAATCGGGCAGTTCTCCGTCAGGTCTCCTGTCCACAGCTGTCAGATTTATTGACAGCTCTGTCAACTTTCCAAATTAATTCTGCCCGTTTACACCTGACAGAGTTACGGGCCGATAAATGCAGATTTGTGTTGGATTATAGTGCCCTTCGGGTGAGATTTGTTTTCAGACAAACAACTCCATGTTGAAAGAGAGCAAAGGAAAGAGACTTTAGTTTACTTACTTTTACATACTTTTATTTAATAGAATCGTTATTTTATTGTGATGCTTTTGACTCAAATTGCACGATGTAATCATTGTATTTTACTTTTATATTACGCACATTATTTCCATTTTATTTTTAGTATTTCACTTAATAGGAACAGGAAATGAATCCTTTATTCGTAATATTACCAGTGAAAAGGCCGTAATCGGGGAACAAACAAACAAAAACCAGTTCTAATCAAATATGTCAGTGGACACAGGAATGAGAGGATATCAGGAGAAAGACTTTTTCACAGGTGGACGCATTGTTATTGATTTGTGGATTTGGTCCAAAGCAATGATTTAAAGTTAAAATGCCTTAATTATAGATTTGCTTTGTTCAATCTCACAGCTTTTCCCTTCTCAAGATGTTAACTGATGGATGGATGTGGTGTGGGGTGGATTATTGTTTGGACTCATTCTGACGGCACCCATTCACTGAAGAAGATCCACTGGTGAGTAATTGATGCAATGCCACATTTCTCTAAATCTGACAAGGAAAACAAGCTCATCTTTGAATGGTCTGGAAATGCTCAACTAATTTTTGGGCGAACTACTCCTTTGACTTTGTACGTGATTTATAAAGGTTACTGATAAAAGCTTTGCAATCAAAAGAGAATGCAACAGAAGGACTCTCTGTTAGTTTTTAAATCTTTTTTAGTTTAGTTTTTAAAAATTGCATGCATAAAAAGTTTCTGTCACGCCAATAATGACCACAACTGAACTGAAAGAGATGAAAGAATATCTAAACTAAACATTTGCATTGCTTTACGGTACTCTCCCTTCTGTTCTATTGAAAGTTTCCTGTGACATTTCAATTCTATATATATTGCTGCACAGTTGGGAAAGACTATGATTTGAATGTCAGGTGCTACAAATCATCAGAAATGTTTATTGCCGGACAGCTTACAAGTAATACCTTGACATTTCTTAGGGATATAGACATCCATCATATAACGGATGGAAAAAGTTCAATGTGAATGTGGCATTTGGCCCTTTTTAGATTCGGATGCATTTCAGTGCACATATTCTTACCAAAATATAACTTACCGCTTCTCTAACTGTCTAAGTTAAAGCATTAAGATTGTATTTGTCAATGGGGCCAACTCAGCCTTGAAAAACTTCAGCAAACATGTTTCCACGAACATTTTTGGAAACAGAATAAATGATAGGCATGCATGAAACTTTCAAGCTGTCTCAAGCCGAGGATGTGCATGTCACAAATATATCTAAAATACGCCGCCGTATCTCAGCATACTATAAATGACTTCCCACCTTTGGGGTTTTCATTTCAGTCGTTAAGGGAATTTGCAGTAAGGGATTCAGTACAACCAAGAAATACTGTTAGGCAACAGATAGCATGTAGGATTTACGTCCCGTCAGCAGATATAGCCTGCTGGGAAACTTGATTGAATTACAGTACAAATAAGTCATGTGCTGATAAATACATTGTGTTGTTCAAAGGTATTGGTTTATGCAACATTTTTTCTCTCTTGGTCTTCACTTGAACGGCAATATAAAGTATCTAGAAAAAAAATGCAATACAGTTATATGCAATACTATAACTATCATTCATACTGCTGAGCAAAAGTATTAAACTTTGATGCATAATTCTTCTCACATAGTTTGAGGTACATATGAGATGGCATATATGATAGCACACTAAACCTGCCTTTAAATTCACTACTAAAATGAGTAAATACAAGTATAGTGAGTATATTTATTTATAGTGACAATAAAGAACCTAAAATCGTATACCTTTAGATGGGTAACAGGGTTGAAGGTAACAGAGTGGACAGTTTTAAAATTGAATTCAACCTGACAAGCCTTGTTCTCAAAGTAGTCATTTTCTGGAAAGAGAATGTGATGTTTATGATTGCATGTTCACTTTTACATTATAAGATGACTATATAAAATTGCGTCCACAGAGTTGATGGTAACGGGGGAGACAATTTTAAATCTTAATTTCACATTACAAGACTTCCTTTCCAGGCTGAAAAATCATAAATAATTTTTTTGTAGAGAAAAATTTGTTCTTCGAAGTTATTTATAAATTTGAGTTGAACAGGACAAAATGGTGATTTAATGCTGATATTTTAATGTTACATTTTTTGTTATCATTTGTGTACTATACAAAACTACTGTAACAGAGTTGACAATAACAGAGTGGACATTTTTATACTTCAAATTGCCATTACAAGTATTAGTTGTAAGTTTTGAAAGTATTAAGCACTTTTTAAAAAGGGAATATAATGCTGATATTTTGATATTTAATTTTCTATTATCGGATACTTCCTTTGCAAAATAATGGTTACAGGGTGGACAGTTTTAAACTTTAAATAGACAATATAAGCTTTGTTATGAAGGTGTGAGACTTTTAGTATATTATGTGCAGTTTTTGGATAGAGAATTTAATGCTAATATCTGAATGTTCACTTTTATACTGTCAAATGTTTACCTTAAAAGCAAGGATGGGTTCAAATGTGCATTAAAAAGTCCTATTCTCAACTATTACCAAAAGTACAGTATTAGGTACTTTTTGAAAAGAGAATTTAATGCCTCTACTTTATTTTTTACTTTTTATATTTTCAGCTGTATACTAAGTTTTTTTGTAAACTATAGGTTGATGGTAACAGGGTGGCCAGTTGTTAAAGGTTAACAATGCTAAATGACCCGCAAGCCTAGATAAGGTAACAGGGTTGACCAGTAAGATTGTCCCCCACTGAGAATATATACTTCTCCTTAAAAACTGGGCATGCCATTATGACAAAAGCGTAATGACATTATTGCTTTAATAAAAATGTATTTATGAAAATTTATGCTAAGAGGAAGGCGAATGCATCCATATAATGAAAAAAAAAAATAGACAACAGAGCGTTCGCAAAATACACAAGTGGATTCTCTGATGTTCAGAGCCTATACAGAACTACAGCCTTGTTTCACAAACATTTCTGTGAGTCACATGTAAAAAAAAATAGCCATTTTTGAAGGAAACCCTGCAGTTTTGTCAAAACCGAAGCAGCGATCACAAAGGAGAAGCATTATGTTTCCAATGGCTCTTTGAGGGCACATCTAATGCCAGAAACTTCCTCACCGCACTGAAGAAGAGCGCGATGGGAGACTTGCTGCCAATCTCCTCATATTACCAGCTCTCAAAACTGCCCGAGTCAGCAGTACCGCAGAGAAAACGAGAGAAAATGATTAGGACAATATTGCGAATGTGACATTTCTGACGGACAGAGATGGTTGGAGGCTAGATGAGCTCTGATTGGCCATCCTCTCGCTGTAATTAGCGATTTGAAGTTGGAGAACAGGCTTAAAGTAAGTATTGACGTCTCCCTCGTCCTTCCCCTCTCTCTCTCTCTCTCTCTCTGGTTGTAGAAAGTATGAAGCTAAGCTCACAGGCATTGACGCAACTGCAGCAAAATGATCATAAAGAGGAAATTAGCTGCAGGACACACACACACACACACACACACCATACATTACGGGCTGCTTAGAAAAGTACTTCTGCAGTGGCAATACACTTACATTACGATGAAAACACAAACTATTCTAGAAACTAATCAACTAATATATTTGTTTTCAAAGAAACATCCGCGCAAACAAAGGTCTAGACCGAATCGAATTAGAAAAAGAGGAAAACAAACACCAATCTCTTTCAATCTCTAGCTGCCGTTCGGGCTATTACACCCTTGCAGCACCTCATGATGTCATCTTATTTATGGATGTCATTAGGGGAAGGGGAGGGAAAAGGTTGCTATTTAAAAAAGATTAAGAGCAGGGACAGAGATGAATGTTTGCAGTTCTTTTTACGCACTGCAGGTTCTCGTTGTCTCATTTAACACACACACACACACACACACACACACACACACACACACACACACACACACACACACACACACACACACGGTCTGTTACAGTAGAGGGGACTTGGGACAGTCGGACGGCTGTGCCCGCAGGTGAACTTCTCATCCTCTTGAAAAATTAATTATTGATGTCACAGGGTGAGGAAACAGTGAAAGGGCAACCCGAGCAGAGCCTCCGCAGTCCGTTCGGGAAGAGCCGTGCATTCAGAGAAAACCACGTGTCTCGTTCTGTGGTCTGTGAAAGTGCTCGTGAATGGACGACGGAAGAAGGAGATAATGAGTTTGAAGAGGCTGTCAAACACGAGCCCGATGTGAAATGGATGCTAATGCCGGAGAGTTCAAAACCGAGCCATTAGGCATCGTTGACCCCTGCCTCTTTTGTCAATAGACGAACGCTGCGCTGCTAACGGCTCGGCGCAATAACATTAGCATTCTCTCCTGAGAAAGACATTAGCTTTGACAATGAAGGCAAAGACTGACAGATAAAATTGAACAAATGAATGACAACTTCTTAAAATATTCATGTTGGATCAACAGCTGCATTCAATAAATGAACGAACAACTGAATGAATCAATGAATCAATCACTAATCCATAAAAAGGAATGGACTGAATGTATTGTTATTCCATTTATGATATTTTTAAATCATTGTGTACAAATATTTCAAATAAATAAATAAAACACATCTATACAAGTTCCTTTTCACCTAGAAAAATTATGTATAATATATATATATATATATATATATATATATATATATATATATATATATATATATATATATATATATATATATATATATATATATATATAATGTATCTTTTTCTAGAGGAAATAAAGAGCTAAAAGTAATGATGTAAAATAGGACCTTTTGCACTGAATATATTTAATAAATAAATGCATTATATTTTTTAATCCTCGTGCTTTTAAAGTGTCCAGTGCTATGTGATCACCTACAAATCTATTATTATAACAGCTAAGCATACTGATTTATAACAGAACGTTTCACAGTAAATAAAACTTTGATCAGTTGTAATTTATTTTTATCCTTGTGCTGCTGGAATGCTTGTTTCGGTTATGCGCTTTGGCTTCGAGCGTTTCTGTATCTGACGCGTTGAGTTTCTTACTTTGGATGCGTGAACTCGTCCACCAGCGTGACCTTCTCCACCAGGTCTCCTCCGATGCTGCGCACCAGGTCGTAGAAGTCGTTTTCTGTGTAACCTTCAGCCGGCAGCCAAAAAGAGATGTCATTGTAGAGCGGTGGGTACTTGCTGAGAGGCTGCGTAAAACCAGAAAAGAAGAAATCCATTTGTTAGGACACCGATACATGAGAGCACAACGCATATATTTCATGCATTGCATTCAAAAACCTCACTATTTACACAAACACACACACACACACACACACACACAGGAGGATGTTGTTGTGAGCGATTGGTCTCTTTAGCCAGGGGTTATATCTACAGTCACACCCTGAGGCCATCATACCTACAAGGGCTAGCATCCTTATAACGGCAGGCATCTGAGACCTCCCGGCTCTCAGAAAACCTGGGACACTCATAAAACACCAGCAAGTCTTCCACAAGAGCAGCTGCATGGAGGAGCGTGGCAAAAGATCTCAAAGCAAGGTGCGTTTACGTCATTATTATTCAGCAGTTCTGCTCCTCTTGCAGAGCGGCGTTCCAAGAGTATCAAGCAAAAACGTACGGCATGCACAGCATAGAACATACAGCTGAACATTTGCATGGAGTGAAGGATAAGCAAGCAGTCTATTTGGCTAATAATTCCAATCTATAGCATGATACACCGTATTTAATACCTGGATGTAACATGATTCGCTTTGTAGTGTTTCAGGAATGGACTGAGCGTATCAAACTGTTCATGACACAGCCTTTTTATAACTGCAGAAAGCCACTCAAAGCTGTGTGTCATATTGATTTTACAAGTTGAGGGGATTATTTTTTTTCTGTTGGAAAAGCAATCCATCCTTTTAATCCATCCTAAAGTGGTTTTGGGAACTTGTCAGCTGAGCAGGGGTGTTTCCTGCACAACGCCACATGCACTGTAGGAGAAATTAATAAGTGTGTGTGTGTGTGTGTGTGTGTAATTTTTTATTTTGTACTCAATAGCACGATCTGTCCACTTGCGATTTTGACAAAATCAATGTTGTTTCATACATTTTGATTGAAAATCTGGTTTCGGGAAAACCTAAGCCACATACAACTTTGATAATAATGGAAGCAGAGCTGGAATTGATCAGGGCTGAAATCGGTGATTGAAACCGTGGCATTTAACTTCTCTTTCGTTTTGATTCTTAAACTGCATGAGCTATTATGCCTTCGTTTGACTTGAACAATCGAATAAATTCTTCACTAAACACTACTTCCTACCGAATGATCGCAGTAAGCGTTGTGACTTTTGATACGAAACATAAAGGTTCGTCTTTCGAATTCTATTCTGTTTTACTTCGATATTCAAACACTGCATTTCGACCGTCTTTAAAGATCTCTCGGTGTTATCTTCAGTTCAATTGGCTCATGAACTGATCGCCTTTGTCTTTATTACTTACAGAATTAAATAAATATGGCGGAAGGAGTTGAAAGAAAGCTTTCTGAAATGCATTGTTCCAAATGCATAAACAAATAATAATAATAATGTCAAAACTATAGAGCTCTCGCTGAAAGCAATTCATGCTTATGGCTTGTTAGTATAACAAACTAAATATATGCATATATTAGCTCTACTTAACCAAGTGATGCCTTTATTATTTCATGTAAGTTTGACACATTTTGGTGCATAACCGGTTAAATCAATCATATAATTTCATAAAAAACCACTTTATTGTTGGTATATAACTCAGTGTGTTGATTATTGAATAGATTTGATCAGATTTATTTAGTTTTGTGTTTAGAAATGCGTGTCTTCCAGCACGTCTTATTGTGTGCAGTGATTTATAGTGTGTATGTTGCGCGTGTTGCTCTCGCAGGACACGACAAAACACACAAGGGCGGATGAGCGCGCCGACCCCACGGTCATACCTCATTACCAGCGCAGAGAGAGAGATAGACAGAGAGACTGTCATATATAACCCCGGCAGAGCGTCAGGCCAACTGACAAGCAAATGTCTCTCGCTCCCTCTCTCTCTCTGAGTAATGGACGGTGGGCAGAGAGGGAGATGGGCTGAGAAATGACCTACAGCCAGAGAGCATAGGTAATCAGTCACACACACACACGCATTCCCTGCAGGGCTACCGTCCAGCCTGCCACACACACACACATCTATAGGAGGACACGTTCAGCGTCGAACCTTTAATAGACCAAGGTCCCTCAACAATACAGGCCATACGAGACATACAGAAGGTCACGTGTGCAGAGAAGATCACAAGCTGTCCTCAAAACACCTCTCCTGCGGTCTGCGTGCAACCGCTTCATTGCTAATTTAAACAGGCAGCCACGCAATTAATGTGCTGCAGCAATAAAGGAAAATCACAGCGGAAGATTTACTGAACCTCTTTGATCTTCTGGGACGGACGATACACACGCGGCGCATCAACACACAGACTTCTGTTTCGGCTGAAAGGCCCTTGTCCCCTCGGTCCACTTCCTCTCACCCATCATCCCTCACTCATGGTCAGTAGAGGAATATAATGTTCGTAACATTAAAGCAAGTGATATTCACAGTCATGTTTGCTATCATCGGAGTAGTCTCTATGCGTCTGTTACAAGGGTCTCGGTCTTACAAAAATTTAGCGGTATTTTGCCGTGGTATTTCCCAGCGCCTTTCATGCTAATTACCTTTTGTCCCATAAGATGTAAACTCGACTTCATCAATGCAAATCGAATTTAAATAGTTAGTTACACTAGAATTTGATGTTTTGTATTGATTTGATATTTCTGAATTGACTTAAGATTAAAACCATTCTCAATATAAAGGTTAAAATATTTTCTCTCACCCCAGTTTAATGTGCAAAGATAAAAAAATATATTATTTTTTATTGTACTATTTAATGTTTGAGCTGAAGTACCCCTAACATATTAACAGTATCCCTTGACGCTGTCTCAACCAATGGCACGAGTCGGGGGAGGGGCTACATGTTTGTCTGACCAATAGCAGATCTGGAATGTTCCGAAAACCTGTTGAAAAACAGAAAACGTAATTTTCGCTGAGACTAAACTTTGCTTTTTTCCTGTTTCCGTTAAAGTCTCTCTGCTCTGCTGCATTTAAACCATTTTTTATAGCGTTTCAATACCCCAGTCAGCACAAATACACTACTCTTCGAAAGGCTTTTTTATTTATTTTTTTATTTATAAAGGATCCAATATGTTTTTTTGTTCAGCAAGGGCGCATTAAATTCATCAAAAGTGACAGTAAAAATATTTACAACATTTTCTATTCTTTGAACTTCTTTGAACTTTCTATTCTTTAAAGAATCCAGAGAAATAAAATGCATCACTGTTATATACCATATAGCAGCATATTAGAATGATTCCTAAAGGACACTGAAGACTGTAGCAATGATGCTAAAAATTCAGTTTTGCATCACAAGAATAAGTTTAAAATATCTAAAAAATAATAAATAAAAACAGTCCTTTTAAACTGAAAATACCAAGAAGCCCGATCATCTGTAAAATCTTGCAATCCAGGTTTAACGAGATTCTCATTTGTTTTCTTCCGTGTTACATGTTTTACTCAGAAGTAGCAATATCCCCAGTTCAGCGTCTAGAGGGCTGGTTTTATTGGTTACACCTCAGCGGTACAAAAACGAATCATGGTGGCATTGATTCAGACCTCAGTGAATTTAGTGACAGTGTTTCCAGACCAGCTGTTTTGATTCAGCTCGCAAAGCTGTGGTCGTCACGGTCTGTGCGCTCGCGGCTATGCTTATGACTGACTATTATGGGATAGCGTGCTGCGTGTGTTCATTTGACCCTTAGAATAATAGCAACGAGGTGGGGGAAAAAAATACGAGATGGAGAGAGGCGGCGCAGAGAGAGAGAGAGAGAGGAACAGAATGTGAATTTGACAAATCGGCACTGCAAACCTCAGTGACATCACGAGAGAAATGCACACTGGGAAACATACTGAACCTGAAAGGCCTAATCACACCAAGAACGATAACTAGGATAACTATGATGCGAGTCCAGCGATATCTTTCCTCTGTATCATTAGATGCGGTCTGGATTTTACTATTCGTATAGAAATACAACTTTTTGGTGATCCTTTAGGATCTCCAAGGCTGCATTTATGTGAAAATATGGTAAAAGCAGCAATGGTTTTCTATGTGAATCCATGTTAAAATGTCATTTATTCCTGTGATGCAAAGCCAAATTCCTTCAGAAATCATTCTGATACACTGATTTTTAATTGGTGCAATATGTTGGATTCGTTAATTTTTTTAGTCTTTTATGACCAGTCCCACAATGTTCTAGAAAGTTGAATATTACTAAAACGTTCCCATCCTTGAAAAACCCAAACTGAAAAACTGTGCTCAACCAATGTTCCATACTTATTGATGGAATACCAAAAATACAGATGCTATGCAAAAATAAACAGATAAAACGTAAGAAGCATAAATAAACATACGCACTCACATACAGCCGAGACATCTTTCAAACACATTACACAGATCTTGATTTTTAAAACGTCACTATAGTGCCCTCACGGTTCCTGTTTTAGAGGGAGGTTTAGATCTTACCTGGAAGGTGACGGGCTGGTAGATGTCAGACAGGCGGAACTGTTTGAGGAAGCGTTCGTCCTCGCTCCAGAACAGACGGATATCAGGGATCCCGAACAGAACCATGGCCAGCCTCTCCAGCCCCAGACCGAACGCCCAGCCCATCTTATTCCCAGCGCCAGCTGCAGAAGAAAAACACCAACTGAGTGGAAAACACGCTCACTTTATTCTTTGTTTCTCAGAGTGTGACACAAATATTTTAACAAGGATGAATGCGACTAGTCCAAACACATCCACTCGAATCCAAAACCAAAATTTTTCAAAAATTCCCAATTTCATCTACATGCTGAATAAATAATCTCTTATGAGATACATTTATTTAAAAAAACCGATGGTGCAAAAAATCTAAATATTGACAAAATCTACTTTAAAGTTGTCCAAATTCAGTTCTGGGCAACGCATATTACTAATCAAAAATGAAGTATATACTGATATATTTACAGTAGGAAATGTACCAAATATCTTAATAGCTCGACGATTTGTGGCATAAAATAAAAATATATAACTTTGACCCATACAAAGTATTGCTGTCCGTCACAAAAAACATACCCAAGCTACGCAAGACTGGTTTTACGCTCCAGGGTCACATATTTGTAATATAGATTGCCAGGTTCGTTTGATTTATGATTCTAATAATTGCAGATAACAAAGCAAGCAAGAGAAGAAAGTTTTGAGAGGGATAATTAAATGGAGATATCCAGTCCGAGACGGGTCCGTGCGGCTCTTCGTGTGATCAGGGCTGGAAACGGTGCCGCTATTACTGATGTGATTATAGTCATTATGAATTTTTATTTGCTTTGCCACCCTCTATGACCTACGGTGAGTGAAAAAGTGAACAAACAGAAATTTCTCGTCTTTTCTGAGCTCTCACTCTCTCTCTCTTTCTCGAGCGCGAGCGTCGCGGTTTAACCCAGTGAGGCATTCCTTCAGATGTGAGGGAAATGTGCTTTATATGTTAATGAAGGGAATGCTCGGGGGTCAAAGCGCTCAGCCAGACGGGACAGAAACCGGAATAAATCTAACCTTCACACGTACAAATCAATCAACTCTCCCCTCCTCTCCCAGGTGGAGACATTAGCGATTCCCGTCTCTCTCAAGACCGCCGGATTACAATTTAGCTTCAAACACTCATTTCACCAATTGCTAAATACAAAAACATACATGAAATGTTCGCTTTAATTGTCTCCAACCTTGAATTGGATTTAAATGCTTGATTTCTCTGTAGAAAATAAGAGTGTTTGTCGATTATAAAATTCAAGCCGCAGTGACTGGGTGTTGTGGAGCCGATAAGAGGCTGTTTTTGGTGTTTCTCATTGGATTTAGTCAACTCTATTCGTTTCGGATAAGTCCACCGAATCAGACTGAAGTGTCTGAAACAGTTTGTGACTCGAGCAACACAGATCTACGAGTTACTTAATCAAAACACTTCTGACGCTCACTCCGGCTCGAAATCAGCTAAAATACTACACTGGGCATACAGCTCTATACATCATCAGTTATTCTTCCTTTCTTTTTACTTTCAAAGTAGCGACCACTTATGAATCACACAAGTCTAAAGATCTGAAAGAGTTAAAAATCATATTTACTGTTCTACTGAGAGAGAGAGAGAGAGAGTTTTATTGTGTTACTTAGCTGTATTTAAAGTTTTTTAACCTAATGAAAATAACTCAAACTGGAGTTTAATTGAATTGAGATTAACTGGAATGCACAATGAAAAGAAACAATTTAAAAAGTATTATTATTATTATTATTTCTTTTGCAAATAAACCTTTTTATTATTTTTATTGCGTTTCGATATAAACAGAAAAATTGGGATTTGATTGTCAATTTCCGCCCATGCATTTATAGTTACGTTAAAAGTTCTTCATATTGCGATTATTAAAAAGACTTCATGTAGATTTAGATACCCCAAAATTGTTGGCAAAACATCCTTTGCTAAAGTGTCAGGAAGTGTAAAGATGACCTCTGCATTTTTTAAATTGAGATTCATCATTTAAATAACCTTTGCTAGGATTAGATAAGATTATTTGGTCTAGATAAAACTTGAAAATCTGTAATCCGAAAGAAAATTGCCTTTAAAACTGGCCGAAATACATCTGTAACAATGCATATTACCAACTACAAATTAAGTTTTGATATAATTATGGTAGGAAATCTACAAAATATCTTCACGGAACATGATCTTGACTTTAATATCCTAACGATATTTGGTATTTTGGCTATTGCTACAAATACATTTGTGCTATTTATGACGAGATCTGTGCTCCAGGGTCACATACGTGAACAACGGATCAACTAATGGTAATCAGAAGTGTGTTTTAAGAAGCAAATCAACGATTTCTGAAGCATGCCCAAAATTCGTACAAATGACATACAAAATTTTTTGTTGTTTTTGTAGTAAATGTTATCGAAAACGAAAGCCTTTGGCACATTTCGAGGCATCGCTGGCGTCCGCGGCGCGTTCGTAGCGTGACATGAACGCAGTGTGAGCAATAGTCACGCTGATGCCTGCTTTAGCGAGCACATCTAATTAAACGGATGATGATGCAGATGGAAGGAAGACTCCTCTGGAGTCGCTCCGGTGCCGAGCTTGGGATTGATGGTGGGGCTGATTGCTATCACTCGTCTGTCAGTGGAAATCACGAGCACATCCAGGGAGATAAAAGAGAGGGGTAAAGCGTTGTGACACGGCTGAGAGTGAAGCGGAGGCTAAGCGGATGGGTGCCAACAAACGCCAGAGAGACGTCAGCCGGGGAGCCGACGCGATCTGAATGACCTCAGAGCGGATGATGTCCGATGCACTCGCGGCCAATCGGAGCGTGGGCTGTGTTTGACGGCATTCGTCTCCTGATGACATCAGCGGGGCTAACGGTCCTTGGCAAGCTTTGTCGTCCCTCCCCGCCAATCCCAGATCGTCTTCCCTCCGATGCTCGTTCCGGTCTCTATCACTCACTTTAAGCCCTTTCATCACCCCGTCCCGACACCTACCACTTCTCTGCCACTTACTATCAGTTCGCTTCTAGTCTTCCCTTGATACTTTGGTCTCTCAGCACTTCCCTTGTGTTTTTTTTCGTGGCGTCGATGTAGATTTGCACTAGTCACCCCTCACCAGAAAGGCACCTGCTGTTTTCAGCATTAATAATCATGTTTGACAACAGGCTGGAGTCTCTAAAACAGCCGTCGACATGCTGGGAGACAGAGTGCTGGTTTAGCTTTTGTTTAAGAAGCAGGCTGGGGTCAGAGCTTTTTGTTTCCTGTAAGGTCTGCTTATTAAAATTGAAAATAGCCTTAAGCAAACCATCAATTAAATTTGGGTTTGGAAACGGGGGAGACTGATGTGGAGGTGATTCTATGAGTAACGCTTAAAAAAATAATTACACATTAATCCTTTTTATGTATAGTAGTGCATAAACCAACTTGGTCTAGAAAGAAAGGTCAAGGGGCGACGTATCTCGCATAACATTTTCAGAACAGATGAAGATGTGTACATTTCAGTTTCAGCAGGCAATTACTGTTACAGCTACGTGATTATTCAGGCTATAATTAAACGCATATGCAATTACACATGATTATATATAAACCGCCAGTTTGTTGTTTTGCCCACAGACATTGTTTCATTTGTAAGATGCAATAAACCTTTAACAACAAAAGGTAATATTTTTTTTTACCTTTTCTGATAAGAAGTGTGCAAACTCAACACTTTTGATGATCTTTTCTGTCCAGTCAGGTTTTACCACAGCTATCATGGCTTTTTGTCTGGTAAAATTTATATATATATATATATATATATATATATATATATATATATATATATATATATATATATATATATATATATTTATTTATTTATTTATTTTTATTATTATTATTATTATTTATTTATTATTATTATTTATTTATTTATTTTTTATTATTATTTATTTTTATTATTATTTAAAAAAAAAAATTGTGTGTTATATGCATATATTAGAGTGAAAAGCTTCGAAATTATTCATGTTAATTTTTCTTCTTAAAGAAGGCAAATAGCAAATTACGGTTCATGACTACGATTGTACTGGGTCATAAAAAAGGGGGATGTGTCCCAGGAAACTTCCGGTGTGTTTCAAGTGGTTTCTCAGGCAGCAAATAAACAAAGTCAAAGACGTGGCCAAGCGGTTTGCCCACCCAATTGAATATTTCCATTTTCAGGGCAATTTTCTCGCTCACGTTTACCGAATAGCATTTGCTAGACGGCTGAAAATGTCACACATTTTTACAATTGTTTTTATTCACGGTATAACATACACCTCTGACATTTTAGCGGCGCTCTGTGTTTGGAAAAAGCGAAGCGTATTTGAGCTGACAGACTCCCGCTGATGACCGTGTTCTAATCCTCTCCGGAGCGTTTTTACTTTTTCACACATCTGTTTGTTTTAATCCTTCTTTCCACTTCAATAATCACAGTGCAAATGCTTTTAATCATTAACCCGACTAACAAGCCACGCTATTTATCCACGGCTGCCGAGTCAGACAGACCAAACAGAGGAGGAGAGCACTTAAAGATGAAGACTCTCGGCTACTAATGAACGAGTCTTGATTTGGGGATGTTGGACCAAAACGCGCTAAAAATAAACCGATCTCATCCCCTCGTTTTTACCAGCGTTACACTAATTGGCTGATACTCTCCATTGTTTCAGCATTTCTCAGAGAGCACAAGGCCGTCTCAGTATACAAACACGCAGTACGAGTGAAGCGCTCAGACTCAGAGAGCCATTAATTTCACAAGGAGAGAAAGAAAAACAGATCACAAAACCTAATCATCAGGTATGTCCCTTAAATTACCATTAGAGGAAAACACAGACACCTGCAGTCAACGCAGAGACGGAGAGCCTCATTTATTCTGTTATGAACACAAAATTACATTTGCATAGTGAAATTAAAATGGATTTTGGAGGGGGAATATTGGCTCACGCAGCTCCTTACCGAACCATTATCATATATTAACACTATAGGTTATTAACTACTGCGGCTGGCTTCGTAATGAAGTGCTTTTGTTACTTTGTGTCGATACGGGGACAGTTAAACATTATTTGAGGGTGAAAACTGTGGGAAATCGAACATTAATTTGGCTTAAATCGGTGAAATATTACTTGGATCTTGACAGGAACACTAAGATTGTGCTATAGTTAAAGGCAAAAATACAAAGAGTACTACTTTTTACTCTACTTGATTGCACAAAAATTCATGCTAATACCATGTTTTTGAAAACATCATGAATTGCAATGCTACATAACTTTCAATACTATTGTATAAACATCTATTCCACTGCCCCATGAAATTATGGTATTGTATTGAATACATTTTTTGTAAAATAGAGTTAAAATAACACTAATATCACTAAAATAATTGACTAATTTAACTATAAAAATTTATATATAATTTAATTTAAATATATATATATATATATATATATATATATATATATATATATATATATATATATATATATATATATATATATATATATATATATATATATGTATATATATATATATATATATATATATATATATATATATATATATATATATATATATAAATAAAACAAAACAATACAAAACAAGTTTTTTTCCAAGTTAAAAACTTATTCAGATTTACATTCACCGCTAACACAGGTGTCTAGCTGGGTGCTGTATACTCTATCTTTATATACGAGTTCAATAACAGTACTGGACAAATCAACCTGGAGCATCGCCGGCCAGAAAACCAAAGATGAAGAAAATGGATGGCGCTTCCATGCATTATTGAATGCTCTAACCATATGATTGAGGGCAAATAACTTTTGTCGCACTTGTTTTATTCATATAGATGATGAGAGTCCGTGTCTACACGAGCATCACAGGTTTTGTCGAGGAGATCCGGTCATGGGAAAAGCCCAGAGGAGGTTGGAGGCCACAGACGCGGCGTCGGGATCTCTCGGTCTGAGGGTCAGCCCCGCGTGTAATGAAAGCACCAGTGATGTGTGACGCAGAATACAAAAATCACTGCCTAGACGACTGGAATCCAAAGCAGGACTTTAGTATTTAGACGCAGGGCCTAAAATTAACACTCGCCAAACAAGAGTAAAAATTAGCGCTGGAGATTATATGAATGTGTATATAATTCTAACAATGCCTCAATACTCAATATGGCTTAGGGCAATTACAAAATTAAACAAATAATCAGATAAATGTGTAATCTGATGTGCTCGTAACAATTCTCTGAAGTATTCCACCAAAATAACAGCTTCTATGCTTTTAAAAGCAACAACCACCATATATATGTTACTGTTGCAATATAATAATAATAATAATATTAATAACAGTAGTAGTAGCAGCTTTATAAAGCTCAATAAATTTATTATATATGTTACAGTTCAATAGTATTACAGTAACTTTTTTCATGTGATTCAATAAAAATAGTACTAATAGTAAAAATGTTGATGTAAAAATGTTATTACAACCCCAACAACTGCAATTATGTAATCACTAATAAACAATAGAAATAAAAAAAACACAAATTGAACTGTAAATATTTAATAGTAATAATTTAATAGTAATAATAGTAATAATTAACAATAATAATAATAATAATAATACACCTTGCACTTCCATTTTTTTTTCTTTTATCACACAAAATATGGCCAGAAGACATATAAGCCTGTGATGTTTTGGAATGTATAGGGGTTTTATTTGCATGCATGCTTTAAGTCTTACGAGTTTGTGATTTTTGATAATTCCATTTAATTCTGATGTTTTTTTCTTGACTGTAGCACCATGGTCTTTGTCAAATATCCAAAATGAAATCTATTAGCACACATATAATTGAATGTCAGCGTTTCTTTGCTTGTTGCGGTTTCGACTAGGACTAAACTTGGAATAATCCAAAAAGTTAACCTCTGCAATGGACCAACTAACCCATTTAGCACTGGTTGCCCAGCGGCGTTTAATCCGCTCTGAAATCCTCTGAACTCAAACATTGACCTGCGCTAAAATCTTGGCTGACAGTGTCCTCATTTATCTCCATCTCATTCGGCCGTCCTCTGGAGTCTTTTTTGTTGTGCCATGCTCATTTTGTCCTCTACTTAGAGGACGATGACAACCGAGTTCCTTTTATAAACCACAGCAGCAAGTACAGCTAATTATTCATGAGAGGTTGACAATGTGGCTTAACCTCCTCTAAACGCTGGATAAAAACTAAGCCATGTCGAGTTCCACTTTCGCGAAAACTTCCTCTGTTGCCATTTGCATTTAATCCTCTCCAAATTAAAGGATGTTTTTGGCGTTGTGTGCATGGTTAGCGCTTCGATACACGCGGCTAAGTCTTCACACGACATGCCTTGGTATTATAAAGTGTGCAACCTGTCATAAGGAAGGGCTTTTCGTTTTACTGCATTTAATTAATAGTTGCCCCTCGGTGAGACGCGACCGAAGCCTCATATGGATAAACAGATATATTAGCATGCTTGGTTCATTTACAAACTTATTACATCTCAATTAGTGTGTCTTGGCTATGCGGGGATGATTGCTCTCTGGTCCCATTGCAGCAGCTGCCTGGGGACACGAAAGCCCAACACTCACAATGACATATTCATTCTCCTTCCTGTCTTGGAGCTCCACAGTTAGTCTCTGTCTTGCAAACTCAAAAGACTAGGTCTCGGTTTCAGTCATGACCTGAGCAACAGTTCGCTTTGAGCTGCAAAAATTCCTGCTAAAACAGCGATATTTTGCATAAGACAGGCAGGGTTGAATATACAGTAAGTTATACAACAGCGTTATTGATGCTTACTGCTTGGCCCAAGTTCAAAGGGTACTGTATGGATTATTTTTCCCGAGCTGATACGTTTAATGAAGAGGCTAAAAAACTAAGTGAAATGGATTCTTAAAGGGACAGTTCATCTACAACATCCGGACATTGATTCACCCAGAGTTTCTTCATTTTTGAGAAATGGATCCTTTACAGTGAATGAGTCCAAAATATCACAATAATCCACAAGTAATTCACACCATCAGTTAAGATCCTGAAAAGCCAAAAACGGAGTGTTTGCAAGAAACAAATCAATAAGGCGCTTTAAAGGGGTCATATGATGCGATTTCAAGTATTCCTTTCTCTTTGGAGTGTTACAAGCTGTTAGTGCATAGAAAAGATCCCTAAAGATGCAAAGGCTAAAGTTTCAAAACCGAAGAGATATTCTTTATAAAAGTTTTGACACGTCCTCACCCCTCTAAAATGGCTCGTTTGAACACACACACACACACTTTTCTACATCACAGAGCTATTATTCTCGATGTAGTGTTGCTGCGGGCGCCATGTTATGGAGATGCCGTGTTTCATTGTGAAAGTGAAACTACTTTCTTTGTGCTCCCAAAAGAGGACACAGCTATGAATCAGTGGTTAAGTTGTATTCACAACACTGTTCCAGAACACTTCAACATAAATATTAGAGTGTGTTCAGCACATTTAGGAAGGGACTGATTCCTGAACCTGCAGAGCAGTCTATGCTATAAAGTGGAGCAATTCTACCTCTGCAAGAACAGTCTGGCGCTTCTGACTCACAACCTTTAAGAATGTTTTCTTATTAAAAGAACCTGCTACTTACTATTCAAACACAATTTTTAGGCAGCGTAGATTAATGCTTGGTGCTTGTCGTTTCAAACTCATTGCATTACACCAAATACACAAAATAATGTTTCAATATAATGTTAATAATAATTTTCACAACATCATATGACTCATTTAAATTAAAACGGTCAATGACTCCATGACTCCAAACACAAAAAACACAATGAAATTAAAATAGGTAAAATGTTATTAAACAAACAAAGGGCTGACAAGTTAGCTTAAATTAAGCTGTCACTAATGCTACATACTAACTTGCCATGTAGTAATTGACAAATTTTCATTGTTTCAAACTGGATTTCTTTATGACAAACCATACTAAATATTTCAGAGGAAGAAAAAAAAACACAACTGAAGAGTTTTCAATCTCAAAACGGAGCTGGGAACCAGGTCACAGTCTAGGACATTTTCTGCTGAACTGGGTGAAAATTCCTGCAAAAGCCATGTGACCAGCTGCATAAAATAGGGCATCACTTTCATAAATAGCAATATAACCAAATACGATAACATGTTTTGAATCTACAATGAAAATTTGAGTACGTAAATTTGTTAGAAACTTACCTCGCTTTACTGGTAGAAAGCTGGAACATGCACTTAACGCAATATATGGTCTCATGTCACTTCTAAGACATATTTAAGTGACAGATGACTCTCCAGCATATCGATTTAAGTGCAAAATATAATATATTGGGCTTTGTTGTAATTATTATTTTTTTTATGCCTGAAAAGTTGGAAAGGGACACAAGGGTGATAAAAGACCCCAATTACAAGACTGCTGATGAAATTCAATCATTATGTATATTAATTAAATCTCCAGGCTTGTGCAATATAAATTTTATGCTTTCAATCCACTTGATTTGGCAGCTTTGCATTCCATTAGCATCTATTTTCCAACAACTACGATTAATTCTTAATTATCCAGCGATGCATTCTTTCTTCTCACTTTGGTTTGTTGTTTCAAATGAAGCACAGCAGATATATTGCATTGCGGGTAGGTATGGATCCGGACATAATAATGACCACTGACTGAGCATGAATCTGCAGATGAAATTCATTAGCAAACAACGTTCAACAAGGGGGTAAACGACATGACGTAACTGTTCAACTTCATCTTAGGCGACTTAAAAAATACTCCCTTTCATAAGAAAGTTAAGGGCATCTTTTTGTCCATGAATTCAGATTACAGGTCGTAAACACTAAATATGCAAAGTCACCACCTGGTCCCATAAATATTAGATGGAGATGTTCTAATGTGAAGCGAATTAACATGTCAGCCCATCTAACTAAACAGACAAATGAGTCCGCACTCGTCCCTGAAGTGTTAAAAAGGGGATGCAACAAATTCAACTAAACGGCTGTCATTAACGAACGGTTCAGTAGCGGAAACTGCGAAAAAACCAAGCATATGGTTGTACTTGGACTGTTGCTATGATACCGAACTTGCATATTGCTGTAGTAATCGAACATGTTGCAGTGAGATGGAAATGATTGATTTGCTCAGTCTTCCGTAAGTTCACACAGTCCTGGCTTATAAATATGCAGCAAAGCCAAACAACTGGATCGATGGCTGTTATAATTATATAGCAGAGCGAGAGTGAAACAATGATATCAAGCAATAAGCGCAAAGCTTACAGAATGCCTACCTACAGTCATACATATCCATCTAATTCATGCATTATTCATTGTTCTCAATGAGTGAGCCTACAAATTCTCCATCAAACAATAAAATAATGTCACTGCAAGAAGCAATCAGTGGGTTTAGAGGCAAATGGGAACACAAAAAGGCCTTAAATGGGACATTTGGCATGCTGTGGATGCTGTCTCTGTAGCCTTCGCAATTGTACAAGGTTTACTTGAAGAAGCTGAGATGTCTGAAGCATGTCATGTTCATCCTGATGTTGCACACTCCACTTTTACAAGAAATCAGACCACATCCCAGAGACTCGAAACCTCAAAATGTCCAAGTCAGAAATGAAAGAGCATTCCGGATGTATTCTAGTCCACAAAGTTAAAAGCTCATGTGAACACACGCTTACTAGCCGAACCCAGTCCCAAACCTCTGAGGCTTTTCTAAAATCCTTTCCACTTGGCATCAATCTGAAAAGACCTGTGGTTTCTGTGGTACCCGGTGAACTGACACACAAAATGATGCAATTACATGCTGTGGCTAATTATTACATGCACATCTACAATAGTAACAAGTTTTTTTTTTCTAACCACAGGCAAGAAGCAGTGGTTGCCTTACAGCATGGCAGCTAAAGCCTTGAGGTTTCTCTAATCGGAAGTTTGCTGGCTTGATCCATGCGAGGTAAGAGTAAGGCACTTAACCCAGGGTTGCTTCAGGGGGCTTGTTCCAGTAATAATCTACGCAAGACGCTACAGATAAAAGCATTTTCTATGCGAGTACACATTAAAACCAAAAGACACAAAGCACCGAGAATTCACAATTAATGAAGCTGTAAACAGACAAGTTTTTTTGGTCCAGATTAAACAGCTGGAAGCTACAGTAGAATACTGCAAAAATTGAGGGCATTTATCTTAACCTTATATTGTAGTGTAATGGCCACAAAACAAAATGATTGATTATATTTGATTGATTCATATTTTAATTAATAAAGCTATTCTACGATATCTCAGCAAAACAATAATACCTTACTGAAGTTTATGATATAAATGCTGCTTTGGAAAACTGCCATAGCTCCATCATTAAATAATGTGTTGTACAACAGAATTCAAGAACACGAGAAAACCCTTTGCATTTCCTTGAGTACTGATGCACTGTCAATCCACCGATTCAGCGTTTTAGCCACGCTGTTAACTATTTTTTCAACCTATCACAGTCTTCCAAAGGAGTTTATCAATAGTGTGCTATCAAACGTCCACGTTGACGCCTCTTTCCAGTTTCCTTGAAAGCGTCTTCGACAATTGCTTTCTTTCTGAAAGGCTCCTCCCAAGAGTGCTGCTGATCAGTCTTGAGGTTGAAGATGGCCTCGGGTGGGCAGCGTGCCAGTCGTTAACACACCTGTTTGTCATTCCAGCAGCATCGCCCCATTGATTGCTGAGTCAGGCAGAGCCGAAGCTGTGTATTCGCCGTTCTAACATGTGCAGCTCCCACACACACCCACTCAAACAGTGCATAGAGTTCAGATGTGAAGACACGCATAGCAACCGCGCCGGGACGCGATACACGGTTTGACACTCCAAAGACGCTAGAATTGATGCTATGCAGATTCATGCAGACTGTCGCTTTGACCCTTCAATATTACAAGGCTGCATGTCCCGATTACACAAAATCGCTCAAAGGGAAAGTTCTCAAAAATAACGTTATTAAATAATCAATTATTCATTTCAAAATCACTGTTTTCTTTTTCAGAGCATTTCAACGGTTTTCGTCCAAATCATGCAAGGCGATAAGCTCCAAAAAGCACATACAAACGTGAAATGAATTCAACAGACACCGATTAACATACATAAACAAGGAGCAAAGATTAACTATACAAAATACAAATTCAAAATATCACTCCATCAAAATATCATATCTGCATTTGTGCAGGATGTCTCCAATCAGTTTTTTCTGCTTAAATTCTGCCTCTTTCTTATAAACGAGTCTAGTTTTCATTTTGGCTAGAACCTGAAGTCAATTGTATTCATTGGTATGTTTTATTTGTTAAGAGTTTAGGCAAATTAAATGACATGCAGAAAATTTTAAAGACATATTATATTTGCTGAATTTATATATATATATATATATATATATATACACATATAATTTATTTGACTTGCCAAAAAATAAGCCCCATTTTTCATCTGAATGATCTGTTTCCTGTGACCACAAGCTGTTGCATACAAAACAGCCACATGCATATTACATAACACACATCCGCACAGCCAGTCCGAGCGAGATGAACTTGATTATCCTAGCTGAAATTGAACATGCTACATATCACTAGCAGCTGTGGGTGCTTGTGTAAATGGAATGTAATTTAGTCCTTATTACACAATGCAAGCCTTAGGCGCTACGACAAAGCCTTCATTTCAGTAAATAGGCCAGAGAAATACATTGCACAACGAGGGCAACATAGAGTATCTCATTCGCTCATTTTCCTCTGCTTCTTCATCACCTTCTTTCCCTCTCTGTCCTTTCGATGACTCTATTCGCTAAAGCGTCCAGAACTATTTGTCCCCCTCTCTCGGGTGTGATGGCTGAAACGGAACAGTGCACAAGCAAATGTTTGCACTAACAGTGCAAACCCGAGAGACCAGACGTGCAGGAGGCAACTGTGACTGAGTATGCGTGCTTGCCTTTAAAGAGGAAGAGAACGATAAGGGCTGTATGATAGACTGTAGGATGGATAGAACGACAGACTCAGACGAAAATTAGAACGAATGAACAATAGATATAACGATAGAAAGAGCGATAGAACAACAGAACGATGGAATAATAGAATGCTAAAATTATAGAATGATAAATACTACTATAGAACAATAACATGATTAGATAGATAATAAAATGATAGAACAATAGATAGATAGATAACGTTATACCCATTGTCTAACTTGCTACTGCCTTTGTAATACAAAGGTGCATTATTTATCAGGCCAATAAAGCACTAAAAGACACTGAAACTGAGAAAGACAAAGGGTGAGGGAGATACAAAAGAAGCAGAGTCTGACTGAAGGAAAGCTGACTGATTAAAAAACTGCCAGCTCGTCAAAAAAGAAGCATCCTGACAGAAGCCCTGTAATGAGGCCAAAGACACATGTGCGTATGAAAGAGAGAGCTTTAAGTGGAGCCGGTCACAACTGGCACATGATTTATTCAGTGCGGGAGGGAGGGGGGTATTAAGGATTAAGACTAAGATTGAAAGCGCCACCTGAACCAGAAAGGGAGCTCAGCTGGTACCTTCCCCACCTACCAGCCGCCCCCCGCTCCCCTGCTGTCCCAGAGGCCCCGGGGCGTGTGACTTGAAGGGCCGTTAATTGTCACCAAACACGGCTTTAATCACATTCCCTGGGCCCCCCGGCCTCTGGGGCGTGACTAAACCTCAGCCACGCCGCTGACGCGTGCCGTCATTAACACCGGGCCCCATATGCTGCGGACAGTCTCAGCGAGGTCCCACAGGGCTCTGTCCCGGGCCCGCTGCAGAATTGATGCGTCCGGGGATTACACGCCGCGCTCTAATGAATAACTAAGTGGATCTACTGCCAAACTGGTGCCGCACCGTTACCCCTCCTCCCCTTTCATTAGTGAAGCCCCGCCCCTAAACCAAACACACCACCTCTGGCACACTTACGCCACGCTTAACATATGGCGGTCACGCTCGGAGGCGAATAAATAACCTTTCAACTTCCCAGGACGCCCCATTCCTGTTTTTTTCCCCTCTCAGTCTCACCCGTCCCCATACCCCTGCTGACCGCCACACGTTCAATGCCGGCTTGCTGGCAGATTTTTATTGTCCTACCGCTCTGAAGAGAAAAGAGAGAATGTGTGAGTGCGGACGGGTGTGTGAAATGAGGGGGGTGCGGGAAGACTGAATGAGAAGTTGCTATAGCAACGGAGCCACACTGCTCTGCCGCAGTGAAGAAAGGCAGAAAGAGAGAGTTGGAAGAGTGAAAATGAGAATGGAGGGGGGAGTGAAGGAGAACGACGGAGAGGATTTGACAGAATCCCTGCAGTCCGGCGAGGGAAGCAGGGAAGGAGAGGGCTGGGACATCGAGAGAAGTCAAAGAGGAGACTGAGTGAGAGCGAGTTTGTGTTTGCGTACGTATGACGACAGTCGATGCAGAGGAGAGTCAGTTTGTCAGCAGTTGTGGAAAAACTCTGAGACACCAGCAGTTAAGGGGGCAAAAACCTCCCTTTCCTTCCACTTTTGATTTTTCTGTCTTTTTCGCTGAAACTGATAGCGCTGAATGTCATTGCAGGATGTTCACGTCAACTTGTAACATCACCAGAATGAGAAAAGTTACACTTGGTCACTATGCGGATCTATTACTGTTCTGAGAACAATCCAATAACATACCAAAAATACCAAATTTAAAATGTCTTCCAACATGCATTTGATTCGATCATTCGAATCGCTTTCTGAAGATGCATCTAGACCTCATGTAAATGCATCTGGTTGTTCAGGTAACGATTGTAAACGGTTCTCCTAAGGTACATGTACAGCAGAGGAGCAATAACAGGTAAGAAGTGGATAAAGAAAGCACAGCTCTAACATATATATAGTGAACGCAATTTTGCTTCTGGCATCGTCGTCATCATGGACGCTATTATTTGCATATATCATGGCAATTACATATGGTATTTATATTTAGCCAAGTGTAAACGAGATGTTTGTTTTTGTAATATTTCCATAAAATGTATGGAAGTATTACATTCCACCTGTTTTTTATCTCTCTGCCCATTTCAACCTCTCTCTTTCAGTGAAGGTCAGTTTTCATGATCTAATCAATCCCTGGTGAATAAAGTTGCATCCAATTCTACATTTATCACTGAATATGCTGAACTTTCAAGAACAAAAGCTGTCACTAGTAGGGTACCCTTTCACGGTATAATATATTCACCCCCAAAGGGTGCATTTTAGTCTCTTAAAGGCGTAATTCAACCCAAAAATGAAAGTTCTGTCAATTATTACTAACGTTGTTCCTAACCTGTTAGACTTTCTTTCATCTTTGGAATACAAATTAAGTTTTTTTTATAGAATTAGAGAGCTAACTGACCCTCCATAGAGAGCAACTGTACTGAAGCAAGCAAGTATATACTCTCTAAAATTGTGAAACTCCCGGAAGAAGAACGATGGAGCAAATTACGTTATTTTTATTTTCTTTGTGCAAAAAATGTATTATCATAGTGTCGCAAAACTGAAGCTGAGCCACTGATGGCACGTGGACCGTTTTACAGATGCATTTACTAGGTTTCTGGGACTGGGAACATTTCGGTTGATGTCAATGGAGGGTCAGATAACTCAGATTTCATCAAAAATATCTTAATTTATGTTCGGAATACAAACGAAGGGTTTGGAACGAGTTGAGGGCAAGAAATGAATAAGAGAATTATCATTTTTGCTTGAACGAACCCTTTAAAGTTACACATTTGTTCCCAAAATGTAGATATTAATACCTAGATGGTACCGGTGGATAGACCATACTCTCGCATTTTCATGGTCATTCAGGACAGGGGAATAAATCACACTTCCTGGTATTACTATCTGACACAATTAATTATGGGTACAGTACTCAGTACTTAGACATTTGCAGCAGCTACTATCAGATATTTAGTTAATAAGCCATTTTTATGACACGAATTGTGTGAGATTGTCGAAATTCATTAAAATGGCTTCCACGTTACGGCGAAAACTTAACGGTGAAAGCCCCGTAACCTTGACGGGAACTCACGGTCCGCCTAAACGCTGCAAGAAATGACACCCGTGCGAGGATTCGTCTGAGCAGCAAAGCCTCGAGGAGGGGAGCAAGGCCTGCTGACAGCTGTCTGGAGACACGAGGGCTTTGTTTACCCAGTTGTGAATATGCATCGCGACTCGAGTGGGTGTACACAGGGATAAAGCAGTGATTGAGTACAACCAGACAGAACAGGAAGAGAGACGCACGCTCAGTAATCTGTACTCCTGTCAGGCACAGCACTGCGAAAGACACAAACTTTCTACTCCGGTCCAATCAAAGCAGGATTACGGGCGCCCTTGCTATGATGATAAATACCGGAGCGGAAATCAATTTCTGTACTGTCACGCTAGACTCAGATTTTCACAAAAAGTGGTTTACAGCTAAATTCGGTCATTCAGTCGGTCTATAACCTGACCTTTGAGACCGACCTCTCTGCATCCGTGCAGAAGATAAACCTGAACCGAGATGCGAGGACCATAAATAGAAAGCTCTTTACAAGAAACGTTATTTTTCCACGCTGCCAAAACAATGCAGGGGAGCAGCAGCCTTCCAGCGCAACGGAAGAGACGCGCTTGACCGTGAGCGATTTCAAAGAGAGGGAGAGAGAGAGGATGGGAAGGGTGGAATGGAGAATCAAAAATAATGTGTGTGTGTGAGAGAGAGAGATGGGGGTTCTTAAGGACTTGCCTTCAGATTTTAATTATTGATGGATTCAAAATGCCAGAACACACAAGAGGACCTAAAGATAAAATGCTGAATAATATTCTCTGTTGGAGAGGAGCCTCCTAACTGAATACGCAGACTGAATTGACAGCAATAATAATAGTGGAAATAATATATCATTGGAATTCGGCCATATTCTGATTAGCCCATAATCCCAATCTGAAAAAAACCTTTAACATATGCCTGCTTTAATCTGATTTTTGACCTTATTCTGAATATTCACTGTAACGGAATATTCATTTATATCTGCATATGAGCAAATAAAAGTAAATGTAATGAAGAGAGTGCTTAAAAAAGGTTTTGTAGCACTTATAAGAAATAAATCTTTAAATGTCTTTACTGTCACTCTCGATCAATTTCTATTGTTAGTAAATTACGGTAATAAGCGCAAATGTGTCATTAAAAACAGCAAAAGCAAATCAGTCATTTTCAAATACAATGCTTAAACACTATTTAGAGTGATGACGGACCTATCAAGCAAACGATTAAGTTAAGAGTTACACGTAGATTGTGAAATCAAGTTAACAGAGCAGTGAGAAAAAAGCCATTGAGTGGCACTGTCGTTCATTGGCCGTTACGTGTTCCACATGTCGGCGGTGCAGGCGGAGGTGGATGCAGTGCTGTTTAACACAGACAGGATCGATGAAGAGAGCAGATGAGATTGAGGAATTAAGTGGCAGTGAGGAGTGAGATGACTGGGCCGGTGGAGAGGGAGGGCCGGTCATACGGGTCCATCCCCGGGGAGGAAAACCATGTCTCTGCAGTCATGCGTGTCCTTCCCCGCCCCCTTCACTGGTGCGCCTGGATCTCCCTCGTGTGGGACTACCCCATCCGCTTCATGAGGGCCGGTTGCCTCACACAGCACTGCACAACACCGCCATCTACTGGCAGAGGCAGAAGGCCCTTTTCTCCGGGCTCGAAGGTGTGGCCACTGCTGTGAAGGCACAGAGCCGATGGAAAACCTTCCAAGCGTCTTCATTTTTATGCGTCTCCTAACAGATTACGCTGGAAAAAACGTGCTGTCTTGGATTTCTTCTTTTGGCCAAATTGGAGAAATCCAAACTGTGACAAGCTCATCCTATGGTAGTCGGAGCCGAGGGAAATGTTAAATATAAGTATCTTATATTGATTATTGGCAGTCTAACAGGCTCTGTGAGCATCGGTTTCCTTTGTGCTTCCCATGGCATGCAGTATTCAATCATACTTAATAATATTAATAATGATTAATTTTTAATAATGGTTAATTTAGATAACAGTATTTTATCATGCAGCTGTGCCTATTTTATCATAATATATATATATATATATATATATATATATATATATATATATATATATATATATATATATATATAAAGCATTTTTAACAAATTTTAAAAATATATTAGAATTTTTTTCTACTTTATTTTTACAATTAATAATTATTTAAAACATTAAAAAGATATAATTATGACAAAAAGTCAATAATAACAAAAAAAGGTGTAAAATTAGAGGGGGCAAAATTTAATGAAAAAGTAAAAATGCAAAAAGAGTTAAAAATGCAATTATGAAGACGACAACTTTTGCCATAAATCATACATTTTGTGATTATGACTTTTCGTCAAAATAATTATTAGATAAATGCGATATTATATGCTGTTTGAGAGGTTCCATGCCTTCTGCTAACAGTGCGTTTAGATTAAACCGCTGGAGCTCGGCATCTCGACGGACTTCTACTCAAGCAGCCTCATCTGCACTCCCATTGGCGGTTTCTATAAAACCTCACTGTGAAAAGAACCCTACTCTGTTTTGACGTTTATGACTCGGGCAGCTTTACCTGAGCGGACCAGATCCTGCTCCATCACCCCACAGCCCAGCACCTCCAACCAGTCGCCCTGGAAGAGCACCTCCATCTCGAAGGAGGGATGCGTGAAAGGGAAGTAGCAGTCCACCCAGCGGATCTCCAAATCTGCAAGACAGAAACAGACAGATGGAGCAGAGCTGGACAGAGGAAGTGAGGAAACACAAGTGTGAACATCACAGGATTCCTACCTTCCCCAAAAAGGTGTCGCACGAGGCGCGTGAGAGCCTGCTTCAGATCGAACTCCACCAGCTTGACAGCCTCCAGCGTGTGCGTCTCCTGTTTCTGAGGCGTGCGACGGCCGCCGCTCTCAAACAAAGACAGCTCCTCGCCATTCTCCACTCGAGCGAACAGCTGTTAGAGACAAAACAAATGTGTATCTTTAAACGCACTCGAAGATTACGTAAAGATTTCATCATGACTTCTCTGACACCTGTCTTTAAACAGCCTCTTCTTTACAGCCTGGGTGCTTGAAACAACCAGCTTTTTTCACACAGAAAGGCTCTTACAGGTATAAACTATAGAGGACTGCTTTAAACGTGAGGATCTGTTGCCTAAATACTTTCTTCTATCTCTGTTTAAGAGGAAAAACTCAACGTGACAAATATTCAATTTAATTCACTTGAAAGGTCACTGAAACCACACGAGCGTTTGTTTTGTTTTTGTTCAACAAATTGCCAAAAAAAAAAACATTCACCATTTATTATTCTGAAACTTTTAACAACAATATACATGTAATACATTAAAATCCATAATGTATTTAACAAATGTGCATGCTATTGCACATTCATTATTCAGGAATCATTATTTTGTATTATATTTTTATGTTTATGCTTATGTTTAAGCATATTTGTATTTGATCAGCAATTTCTCATTAATGAGAAAATGCGAGAGGAAAAAATATCATTTGAATGTTATATTTACTCATTATTGTGTTATTATTTTGTTCAATTTTTTTTATTATTATTATTAAAGATTAAGGAATTCTTTCAAATTAAGCATGACACATTAACCATGCTCAAAAAGAGCAAAACATGAACTTCTTGTATAAAATTGGCTAAACATTTAATCTGAGAGCTAATTAATCAAATTTTATTACATTTCTTCGACTTTGTAACTCACGACTGCTCAAAAATAGTCCAAATGCATGACAACATTTTCATTTATAACGAAGCAACATCAAAACAACTTAAATGTTGGTTTTGCACAAACTTTCACTTTCAGATTAATATAAAAGTTTTTTCTGGCAGCGTAAACATTCATGCTTATCAACAAAATTCAGTTCTAAACGTTTGTGAGAGGCAGAGAAAAGGCTACATTTTATTTAATATAAAAAGTACAAAAGTTTTTGACATTAATATAATTTTACAGATAATTAAAAATAATAATAATAGTTTTTGACACCTAACTGCACTATCTACATTTTAATTGAATTAATGAATGTTTGAATTTTATTTTATATATATATATATATATATATATATATATATATATATATATATATATATATATATATGTGTGTGTGTCTCTTCCACGTCACAAACGACCCAAATGAATTGTAAGATTAATATAATAATTATATATTATAATATGTTCACAATGTACTTTATTAAAGTAATATTACTGAGAAAAATGTAGGGCTAGTTGTTTCTGCATCCATCGGCTGTTGATTAGACGAACGCAGAAGTGGAGGAAATAATGAAGAAGTCGTGTCACCAGAGAGTGGTCTTTTGCTTTTAGGAAGGAATAAATAAATAAATGAATCCAAAAGAAACTTGCAGGAATAAATTGTTCACTATAAAATGTATACGTAAAATGTATACGTTTCTGTCTAAACATGGCAGTTTTTGGTCAGACTCTATCAAGGACATCATTCTAACCTCGTGGTTCGAGAAAAGCCGCACTCCCTCCATCTGATGGAAGACAGGGTAGTGGCTGGAGTCGATCTCATCTCGTCTGTACACATCTCCGGCCAGCAGGAAGCGGTCCAGGCCTGAGCGCACCAGCTCCTTCTGATGGGCGGAGGTGTGGGCCCGCAGCATGTGTGAGCGGTTCAGGTAGTAATTGTCTCCTTTTCTCCTGCTGGGATGGTCTGGAGGAATGAGCAGACTGTCGAGGTTCTGCTCCACCGTCACCACCGGGCTGAGGTTGTCATGTACGGAGAAGAGCGGGTTTCCCGTGCGTCCGATGTAGGAGCGGTAGAAATGGTCTTTGATGCGCTCTTTAATAAGCCACAGGGGGTGGTGCGGCCGGTTGTGAAGCTGGCTGCCAAGTTTGGACAAGATTTTAGCTGTCACATTGGTCATGTCATCTCGCCGGTAGACACGGCTGAAAACTTCTACTGAGTTTTCAGTAATACTCGGCCGAGGAGCAGAGCCGTCCGTCGACAGACCCCTGCAGGGGTAGAGTTTGTGGGACAGGGCGAGAGAACCGGGCCGCCGGCAGTGACGGACGATGTGTTTGAGGAGAGTCATGGTCATCGTAGCCATCGATCCATGAGTCTGTAAGAAAAGAGAGGAGAACGTTCGCATCAATGGTGGATAAAAACAGTGCTACTGAGGAATAAGAAAGAATCAATCTAGCTAACTAGACTTCAACTAAAAACTAATAGATTCAAACAATTTGCGTGCCCTGTTTATTTTAACATTCAACCGACACGACACTCAACCAACAGGTTAGAGGCGGGGCTATATGTTTGTCTGACCAATGACAGCAGGGCTCAATTTAATACGGATGGATGGAGCACTAGTTCTACGGCTATCAAAACACTGCCTTTGCAACATTTAATACTTCAAATACCGTCAGACTTCAATAAAAGGTTGTAGGCTGTCTTTAATATTGAGCTGCAACCACTTTTTATTATCCAATAAATTCCTGGATCAATTGGTGCAATCAAAAACAAAGTTGTGAAACAATGTTTAGCACCGATCGGCCGACTACTGATCACTGACTGCTGGATTTTGCCCAAAATGCTATTGCTGCATGACTTCTTAAGAGCAAATACATGAACCCATTTGGTGTCTTCTGTATTAAACGATGTTGTACGTGTGATGGAGATTCTCAGGCACGCTGGGCTTTAGTCGAGCAGTGCGAGAGTTAGATTAAATTACTGGGATGTCAGATGAGCTCGCGCGCAAGGGACTTAACCCCAGAAACCTCAAGTGAGATGTGCGGTGCCTGTTCTAACTTGTGACATAGGAAGAGGGGCCCCGTGAGAGAGCTGATGGAAATAGCAGGTGAGAGCTCATGCCCTCGCAAACACAGACAGACACGCGCTCATCTCGTTGTCTTCGCTGCCAGCACACGACACATTAACACAAGATCCGATATCCATCACGCAGCGGGCTCAATCCAGGGAGTCATAATACACTGTGGATGTGATTTATGGGGAGTGCAGTGTAATTGAATTAAGGGTGGTCCCATCCTCATTGCCCTTCTTTGATTCCCTCATTTTCTTTCATTTTCTTTGTTCCTGACAATCTAAGTCCTCTTTTTATTGTTTGTAGCTTTGCAGTGGCATACTGTGACCATTTCAGACTGCAATACCACAGTATTGGGTGTTGGCCTAATACTTTACATGGTATAATGCTATGACCGCAATACATGTACTAAAAGGCGTAATGATAGTGTACATGTATTACACATGCCATTCACATGATGTTCCAGTAAAACATGGTAATATGATACTTTAAAGTAAGCATGGCATTGTATTTCATGAGGAGAGTACCACGGTTTACTATGACACATGGTATTCCCATTGTATATATGCAAAATAAAACACAGTAACATCATGGTACTATAACGTAATTAAAAGAAATCCATTGCACATCTATTGCATTGGAACTGGTAAAAAACATGCAGTCCGAGACCAAAACATTGCCATTACCATGGTAATTAAAGGTGATTTAAAGCTATCCTCCATGATGCATATTCAAAATAAAATATGTAATTTCATGGTACTTCAAAAGTAATTAAAAGTAAGCCATGGAAAAAAGTGCAATTCCAAAACATTATCCAAAACATGCTGACCAAGCCATAAAACATTGCATTGAGTATCATGGTACATCTGTGGAATATTCAAAACAAAACATGGTGCATGTGGTTTAAGTCCTAAAACATGGCATAACAATGGTGTTTTAGGGTACTTTAAAGAATACTGTGGTGCAGCTATGGCACATGCTATTCCCATGATATATACTGAAAATAAAACACAGTAATACCATGCTACTTTTAAGTAATCTATTGATATACGCATTGAAAACCAAAACGTGTGGTCCTAAAACATGCCATTACAACATTACTTTTATGGCATTGTTTCTAGTCACTTTAAAAACTATAGCTCACGCTATTTTCATAAGATATATGTAAAATGGTAATGTCATCGTACTTTAAAGCAATTCAAACACCACCATGGTATATGTTCAAATACTGTGCTATTTTAGTCATCCAATACGTGGTCCTAAAACATACGTACGATGGGATCGTGAAATTCTTGGGAGTGCGTTATAGAATGGTTCACAATACCATGGCACAATACAATGAAGAAAAACATCTCCAATATCCTGTTCTTCTTATATGTAATAAACATCCCATAATAATCTTGGAAGTACACTAGAGTACATACACTTAGCACGGAAGACCAAGGTACATATCATAGAATACCATGGTACAACTATGGTGCATGTTGAAAGAACGACGCTATTCTTACGAGGTATGCTAATTATTGTGTAAAACGCGTCCCAAAAATCGAACGTTTTTGCTACTTTTTTTTCACTGTCCATTCCAGCTGGCCCATTTGAGAGCTTCCGTAAAATGCGTCCGTCTTTTCCTTTCCCTTCCATGTCTGGCCCCCTCTATTAAGTCTCACGCTTTCGCCCTCATCCCTCCCCACTCGTTCTTTCTCTCTCAGAGAGCATTTAGACGGCTGCAGGTCTGGCTCAGGTGCTGGATGTACCGAGGACACAGGGGAGAGCAGGGCTGTATTTATCCCAGACTAACAGTTCTTCTTTCTCTCGGCCCAGCGCAAATATTTGCTTTGGCCAAGCAATATTTTATGAGGCAGAAAGAAAAGACTCATTTTTTTTCCTCCGCTCTCATCACTCTTTCTCTCTGGATCCAGCGAGCAGCACAAAATAGAGGCGCTGTCACTCATGCACTCTCAGGTACACATGCATGCTGTCAAGACTAAGAGTGTCAGGAGAAGAAGGAAGGTACAAAGAAAGTGTGTAGCACTGCAGTGTCGTTGCAGCACGGCAGTGCTCAAGATGCTGCTCCAGTTAAGACCTCACCTTTACGACAAACACGATTCAGCGTACCAGACGAAAACAGGACGATATTTTGATAATACACTACCAGTTAGAAATTATTTAATGAATAGAAGATTCGAAAGATCTCAGTCAATGCTTCAGTCTTAGTCACTTTAGTCAAAAAAAGGAGCCACCGCTGAATATAAAGAAAGAAAGAATGAAGTAATTGCAACTTTTTTTTTTTTTATCTCGAAAGTTTTTCCAGTTGCATTTTTCTCAAAGACGTGTGACGTAAACTCAAATTTCTGAGAACTAAAGGTAGAATTGTGAGAGTTCTAGAGAATTACAGACTCTACATTCGTAACTCTACAGTAATATTTGACATTGATTGAGTTAATAAAGCGGTGCTCGCTGGGTCTCATTATGTAACTGACGGTCATGTATTTAACCTTGTATTTCTCAGCGCAGTTTTTGCCTTAAAAGCTAAATTCTAAATTCCATTTTTGACTTCGGGGTTTGTGCAGTGCTTTAGTGAAATGCAAATGTTCCAACAACAGCTGCGGGGCAATCTAGCTTTATTAGAGCAGAGGCGATGATGATGACCGGGGTCTGAGAATTATCATAAATGATATAAAATCCCGTGTTTGTCCTGATCCACTGATCATGTGGCTAACCTGAAGTAGCCCAAATCTCACCGAGACTGTGAGTCAGCCCACGCATAGCTCGTTTCCAACACCAAGAAGGCAAAAGTGCCGCCACCAAGCGTTTGTTTGTACACAGCTAGCGAAACTCTTAGCGTCTTGGCTGCTTAGAACAGCGTGGCATTGCTCAAAAAAAAAAAAAAAAAAAAAACAGCTCGCCCAAAAAAGCTCAAAGCTCAGTTTGTGTTTCGTCAGAATAGATTTGGGGAGATGAATGGGTGCAGTGAATGGGTGCCGTCAGAATGAGAGTCTAAACAGCTGATAAAAACATCCCAATAATCCAAAAGCAATCATCCCTTGTTGTCCTCGAATATAAAAATGCACCAACGCATTTGTTTAGAACTGTTTCGGGCCGTTTTCTCCTGCAGAATGTTTTGATCTGTGCAGATTTCTCACCTGATTCAGATGAGACCGGCGATATTATGTATAGAGGACTTATTCGTCTATACATAATAACTTAAAAACATCTTCAATAATGCATTTGTTTCTTAAAAAATATTTTGGCTTCATAAAACGGAGTGGCGCGGATTTCTTGTGATGTTTTTATCAGCTGTTTGGACTCTCATTCTGACGGCACCCATTCACTGCAGAGCATCCAGCGGTGATCCAGCGACCATAAATTTCGTTTAGTTTCACAGGCGAAAGAGGTTCACCGGTTCTAATGCAATGACAAAAGTTAGAGCAAAACATGCTAACGGTTCAATCTTCGGGTGCGCTATTCAGAGTTCTAGCCTCAGAGGAGAGAAGAGAACAATGGATTTATTGATTGATTTCCTGTATATTGCCACCAGACCCGTCTCCAGAATCAAATCACTGGGGTTGCTTTTTTAAATTAGTGAGGGTGCTCTACCAAATACATAATATAACATAAATATATAAAGCAAATAGATATATATTTAGAACTCGGTCGAATTACAGGTTTCCGCAAAATTCAGTTAATTAAACCTTCAGGCGATCCCAATGCTCCATATAGTAATTAAAATTGAACATTTTCTGAGAGGAGTATGTTTTTCTCACCTCACCACGAGTAGGCCTATTGTCGCAAAGGGCAGCATTCCAGCTTTGTGAATTTATATTTAGATTTATATCGAACTCTCCAAAGTTAGTCCAAACCAGTGAAATATAATTTTTAAAATCATTCTGATGAAAACGAAAGGATCTTTGACTGTGACGGCCACTTTCTGTCCCAGTGATTTGGATGTATCTAATCAGAAAACCAAGTTTAAATCAATATGGTTTAAAATTTAAATTAATTCAGCGCGATAAACACGATAACCAGAACCAAACCAGATGTTTTTAGCAGGTACCAGCTCTTATCTGGAAAAGAGGAGGGGAGCGAAATGATATAATAAATGATCTGTAGGGTATTTTGTGCTAAACCTTCACAGACACATTCTGGGGACACCAGACACTTATATTCCCTTTTGTAAAAAGGGGCATAATATTTCCTAACTTATCTCCTTTAAGTTAAAACAATGCTTTGGTCTTGGATGAATGAGACTGGTTATTTTGGTTTAAGGTGAGAGAGGAAACCTGACTGCAGATCCGGCCAACATCGTGTCGTAACTAATACAGCAGCAGTGGGCGTGTGAGAAGATAGAGGAGTCTTCCAGCGCTGAAGACAAGCGTCTGTATTAATTAGACCTGGCGAGCGGGCGCAGAGGTTAATGAAGTCAGTATCATGTTCTTCTATCTGGTCACATCTGCTGCTCGGTATGTGCTGAGGAGTCAAAGGTCATTCATCCACCTGCGACAACTCAGCGTGCATGCGGCAGGATATACAATATTTACCCTCATCTGAAAGACTTTTCTCGAGAGTTTCAACTTTACTGCAAAGTCGAGAACTGGAGAACCTTGTCAGACCCCTCTGTGAGTAGAAATATCGGCTAAAACCAAAAACTAAAATGGAAAAATGTAAATGTATAAAAAATATATATATATATATAATAAATAATATATATATATATATAATATATATATATATATATATATATATATATATATATATATATATATATATATATATATATATATTTTTTTTATATATATATATATATATATATATATATGTGTGTGTGTGTGTGTGTGTGTGTATTTAGTTTGAATTAAAAGAATATGCAATTGTTATTATTATCATCATATTATTATTAAAATAATAAATAATTATTCAGACTATTATTACATTTATGCACACATTAATTAAGTTAAAATTATTAAATTAATGTGTGTAATAATATATATGTATAAACGTTAAAATTAGGTCTCTCAAAATTATGTATTTGAATTGCGCTACACAATACGGCTGAATTGCAAAATTCACTGAAAACGTTTTGATTATGGAGGTTTTATATTTTATTCTAACATTATTCGATGGCTGAAAGGTTGCAGCCTTCCCACTGGGATGCCTTTCTGTATACTGGAGTTCAATGAACTGAAATAAATGTAATAAACTGAATGAAACAAAATGGTAGCAGCGCTCAGCTGCAGTGCTCAGATGATGTCACTGTTATGCTGCCAAACAAGTCGGTAAAGAGACACAGACACAAAAACTCTCAGAGCTCAACAGAACTGAACTAGAAACGAACCGAAGGAGTCTCAAGATGCGTTTGTTTTTTTAGCGCCCGGGCTTGTCGCTACTCACCAGAGATTCCCGATCACAGACACATTTCTTTCTTAAGCTCTTTTCTAGCAAACAAAAACAAAACAAAAAACGTCCAAAATCATAACGAACTTCCTCTATGATTACAAACCAAACAACAAAGCAACAAAAAAATGCTCCCCTACCTTTATATCTTCTACAGACAAAACTTTTATAGGAAAAAAACTAAAAATTATAAATATTTTATACCAAACTAAAACAAACATCTCCATCATAACTCTTTTACGTCAAACCAAACACAAAAAAAATCATTGACAATTACAATTATTTTACACCAAACCTCTCCACCATTATAACACTTTTATATCACACCAAACAAAACAAAACAAAACAAAAGAGCTCTTTCTCAACTCGACTCTTTCATGTCAAACAAAAACGATAACTCTTTTGTACAACAAAACCAAACTAAAAACTTTATTTTATTTTATACTGAACCGATATATCAAAATGCTGGTCCACCATTGCAACGATTTCAAACAAAAATCGCTTTTCAAAAGTAGTTTGGTATATTTAATGTTCACTGTGAACCAAACAAAACAAAAAGGGAGCTCCATCGTGTGACTATTTCATTTCAAACGAACACGCTCATCGTACGATTGCTCGCAGTTCTTTCAAATCAAACAGAAACTGCACTATTATAACTATTTTAAACGAAACAAAACACTCTAAGTCATCAGAACGACAAGATATTTGCACTGCACCGGCTTCTGCTGAATATGCCATCATTTTAAAACTCACACTGATGTGCTGCGCAACAAAAATTGGACTATTTATAGATTGACACGCCTTTTGACGCGAGATGCAGCAAACCATGACGCGCCTGCCAAAGACATCCGTCTGACGCATACGTAAATAGAGCATCAATTAAAAAAATAACCCAGGCGGAGTGCAAGAATGTGTTGCATTATCTATGTATGAACGGATTCGTCTTCTCGAAGCAGACTTTAAATAAACTTGATAACCGCTAGCTGCTAATAGGCGCACTGCAAAGTCGTCATTTCTACACTACACTTTGTAATAGTGCAACCCAAGGAACTTGAGTGCGATGCACTAACTGTACAGCGAGAAAAATAGATGCTACGATGCTTTTTACAAAATCATGGGATTCCACGAAAAGGACATTAGTCTCGATTGCCTCCATTTCCACGCAAAGCACTTGGCTACTCATTGTGACGTTATAGCCGAATCAAACGCATTGTGAAATAGCGGGGCAGAATCAAACTTAACGATCTGAAGAATTGATTTCGCGTCACTTTAAGGGACTCTGAAAAAGTCTCTTCAATCAAACAGAATGCAGCTGGTTAGGTACGGCAGATCACCGTGTTTGTCTCATTGCTCGTCTGACCCAGGTTCTTTTTAAACATCTGAAAGCCGAACGTCGCTGAGAGCTTTCAGATTTTCGCGAACATGATGCAGGGATCTTCTGGGGATCAACCGAAGTCGTAGCTGAAGACTTGCAGCTCTGTCTGAAGCAGCCAATTCTGTATTCTCAGAGAGGTGGAATTGTCTCTAGAGCTGTCCGTGTTTTCCTCACATCCATACATCACCTAATTCATTAGCTTCAACAAGATGCATAAGCAGACAGTGTGAAGCCAGATGCAGTTTTATGTGATTTCGGGCCAACTTAGTTAAAATCCCCAGGAAGAAACATAACTCAAACTCACAGCTTGAAAATGTACTTAAAGGCACAGTTCACCCCAAAATGGGCAGAATTTCCAAAATTACCACGCTGATGTATGTTCGAGTGTTTGTTTTTCTAATAAGTTTGCTTCTAGATAGTTATAAAAATGGTGGGTGGTGGACATTTGGGCAGGACATGAACTCCATGTGAATCTCTTCTGCACAAACTCTAGCTCCAAATGAATCACTACAGTACAGGCTCGGGTAACAAATGAATCTCTACCTGATTATTACTGTGCAGATTTGGGGTCCAAATGAATCATTACAAGATTCGAACTTTAAATGAATCGCTACTGAGCAGACTGAGCAGTGAAAGAAAATTAAGACCCTTCATCCATCTTTTATTTCAAATCTTCGGCTGGAGACTCTAAATGAATCACTACTACACAGACTAAGGCTTCAAATGAATTAGTACAATGCAGATTTGAGGTCCAAATTAATCACTAATGTGAAAATCTGAACTTTAAATGAATCACTACTGTGCAGAATCAGGGTCTAAACGAATTACTACAATGCAGACTGTGGCTCCAAATGAATCACTACTGCGCAGACTAGGGCTCTAAATAAATCACTACAATGCAGATTTGAGGTCCAAATGAATCACTACTGTAAAGATTTGAACTTTAAATAAATCGCTAGTGTGCAGACTGTGGCTCCAAATGAAACCGTACAATGCAGATTTGAGGTCCAAATGAACCACTACTGTGAAGATTTGAACTTTAAATGAATTACTAGTGTGCAGACTTGGGGTTCAAATGAATCACAACTGTACAGATTTGAACTTTAAATTAATCACTAGTGTGCAGACTCTGGGTACAAATGAATCACTATAATGCCGACTGTGGCTCCAAATGAATCAGTACAATGCAGATTTGGGGTTCAAATGAATCACTACTGCAAAGATTTGAACTTTAATGAATCACTAGTGTGCAGACTTTGGGTACAAATGAATCACTATAATGCCGACTGTGGCTCCAAATGAATCAGTACAATGCAGATTTGGGGTTCAAATGAATCACTACTGCAAAGATTTGAACTTTAATGAATCACTAGTGTGCAGACTTTGGGTTCAAATGAATCAGTACAATGCAGACTTGGGATCCAAATGAATCACTACTGAGAAGTTGGAAGGGAACGAACACGCTTGGCCCATCTTTGTTTTTTCACAGTCTCGTGTGCTTTTCCTGCGGCTGTGTTTGGAGTGAGTGAGGCTCATACCGGAGCCATAATTCACAGGACCCTCGCCTTTAGACGGCGTACGCCACCACAGCAAATCAAGCACCCCTCCAAGCTCTATCAGAGACTCTGCCAAACACACTCACACATGACCTGGCGCACACACACATGCACACACACACACACACGCTCACTTGCAGGCGTCAGTCAGTGTCACCTGCTTTGGGAATAGTGTGGATGGCAAGCAATCTGCAATTAGTGGAGAAAAAGAGAGCAAGCACTGCAGCAAACACATCTAAACACTACCTAGCGCTGTAAGATCAGCTCAGCTCAGGTTTTTAGGGTGCAACAGTTTCAGCACTCTGAACCTCACACGAGTTTCTACTTCTGGATTTTTCGCAACGCAGACACTGCAGTGTCATAAATCTTAATCCTGCCACGGCTGAAACTCTTCTATCACGACATATTTCAGAGGAAACCATAGAATCAGGCTTTCTGTACGATAACCCTTGTCACTGAGCTTGTCCCCGTTCATAAATTCTCAACTCAATGTGTAGAATAAACAGATGGCGACGCTGCTTGGCGTCTAATTGTGATATATTGCACTCATTACCAATATGCAAAGTTTAAGGTTCAATTGTGCGCCGATGCAGGGGTCCTTTATTAATTTCATTATGATAGCATGAGGTTTTAGGCCTCTCTCTCTAAAAACCCCCCCAAAAAAACTAAAAGCTGAAGAACAAAAATAAATTAAAAAAACTAAATAGCCTTTGCAACCGAACTAGGAAAAGCCATAAAGGCTATTCTGACCGGTAAGTGAAAAATCTCATCAGATATTTTCTGGAAATTTGTCCCTAATGATAATTATACAAGATTTTGATTAGTGTGTTGTTGTGCCAGTAACTTTTGATATTTTTTATATTTTTTGTGGTGGTTAGTTTGCAGCAGTAGCAGCAATTTAAATTGATTGTACACGCATTTTACCATAATGACATTATTTTTTCATTAACCTGCAGTTGCAAATACAAAATAATGATTTGATATTTTTAAGCAATTAATTAAATATTGATACTAATGCTAAAAAACCCCCACTATTTTTATAATTAAAATTGCCAGTAGGAGTCATTGAATCACTAATTCAACTGATTCATTCAAATATCTGACTGATTCAGTAATGAAAACCAATGTGAGCTGCAGAGATGCAAAACGGTTCAGTTTGAAACTATTTTTAGCGGTGAATTACAGCAAAGCAGGGACTTTTTTGACGCTTAATATTAAGTTCTAGTGTACTGTATTGGTGTCAATATCACATTTTTACAATATCACATAATGCTAATATCACATTTGTGATCGTGCTGAAATTCCGCGTGATTACCTTTCGTGTGATATCGACTATGTCAAACGCTATAAATATAAAATGCAAAAACATCTGTGCCCCAAATCGAGAATGCATTTCATTAGACTAAATGACACCGTGAAAACGTGCACACACTAGTCAATCGCACTCTTACACCATAAAAAAAAAAGAAGTTTGAAAATCTAGGACAACCCTGTTCTGTGTGGGTCTCGCACATTCACCCTCATTCATGCCATTGGACTGTAATTCCAGTGGCTTCGGGAATCAGATGGCATGACATTTATTTTTCCCTCCTGCTCTGGTCGCCATGCTATTTTGAGAGAGCCAGGTTGGCGTGGACGTTATGCCATACGCCAGTGCCCGGGCCTGATTGGTCTGCGTGTGCTCGGTCGCTGTGGGCATCAGCGGATCCATGCAGAGCCAGGTCACCCTCAAATGAGCTGGCATCACAGAAAGGTCCAATGGGCAGCAAACAGAATCACTAATGTGAGAGAGTATACAACAGGTCATACTGAGAGAAACGCTGCCAGTGGCATATTCTGCATCTGCTGATCGCTGTCTGATACCTAGCTGAATGTTTCAGCGCCTTGGAACGTTATTTTTAAATGCAATACGCTATATTATCGTGTCACTCCTCACAAGTCACTAAATACATTTAAACATTTATCAGAAGTAATACATCGCCTAAGGTGGCGTCAGATGAGAACAGAAACGTTTTGTTGTATTTTGCTGTACGCAAAACTCAGATTGGATTCTAGATGACTGTTGATTATTACGGGAGCAATTTCATTACGCCGTTCGCTCATGGTTTAGACAAGGTGTCACATAGATGCAAAGAGCTCTAACGCGTCTCGAAAACAGCTGTTGTAGATGCAGCCACTTCATGGCTGTGCATTTTTTAAAGATTTTAACATATGTAATGTAATACAAATGCAACAAAATAAAACGTTACGAAACAAAAAGAAAGCAAAGCAATAAAATAAAATGGGGAAGTAGACAATTTATAAATATAAATTTATAGGGAAGTGAAGATTGTTAAACTGCATTTACAAGTATATAATAATAATTGTAATTATAAAAAACATCAATCGTAAATTCGTCATATTTTGCTAAGGGGATGTCTGTAGTTTTTACCGTAAGATATAAACTGTGAGATATTACTGTGATATATAATAAGTTTTATAATTCAATCTGAACTGTAAATAGATGTAAATTAAAAACACTGAGAAAGAATTCACAATTTTCATATCTTGGATATCTTTTTCAACAGAATTGCAAAAAATAAAAATATAAACTAACTATGAGGTAAAAAGCTGCAATGACCTCATCTAGATCATCCATTGATTAAAAAACAGGTTTCCATAGTACTTCCATAAATATTTCATCATAGTAAGATCTATCAAGCATAAATTAAATGAAATTGAATTTTATATGTCTAGTTTACATGCAAACAAGCATACAGTCTGTTTTAACAAAAATTTGGTTGAAAATGATATCTTCGGTTTATATAGTCACATCTCTTGCTGTGAAAATGTAAATATTAGGATAGAAGAATATTCAGGAAGAGGTCAAAGCCTGATCCTAGCAGAACTTATGGAAGGCTGTTAAATATTCCACCATAGTAGAACGGTTTAAAAACCTCCTCAAGGACAAAACCGCCAAATGATCATTATGACCCACCGATGCTAATGTTCCCACCATGTTTCCTGTCTAATAGCGGGCTCTGCCTATAGATAGAAACCCACAGCGGTGTGAAGGTTAGCAGCAGACAGGAGTGTGACAAGGACACAGTGTTCACGTGTAATTGGCACCTCAGCGCTGTAATCACTACATCGGTGTGCTACCTCTCGGTTCACGTTCAAATCGCTGCGTACGGATCGTTTAGACAGATCACACTCCTTCCCGAGTTAATCTTCACATAATACAGTCAGCATACGTTACTCATGACGAGCGGCAGTTCTCCAGCGCGTTTCTGCTGGACCATGATCGAACAAGAAACCGGATCCGACGACCTGCATCGGAGGAGCAAAGGACACTGGTGTGGAGGAAAAAAAACTAACCGAGATCGCAAAGTACGGGCGAATTTTAATATCAGACTACACGATGTCAAGCACTTGAAACTGAGGTGTGAGCAAAACATCAGAGACCACAAATGCATCACAGATGCATCAATATATCAATATCAATAAAATCAAAGACAGCGGAGAGTGACGAAACGTCACTGTCGAAGGAAAGATGTCAGCAGATCTGACTGAAACCCTTGCTTTTATTCAGTGTTTCCACGGAAGCCCATTTCCAACTCAGAAAATAAATAATAATTATAAAAGAATTTTATGATGTGTACCAAATGTATACCTCCCAATAACTACGTTTCCATCAACCTGTTTTAATGTGCATTTTAAAGTAATCGCATGAGAAACAAGTGATGGAAATGGCAAATTTTGAATAAAAATCTTTTTTTTTTTTTATATACTCATTTGAGGTGGAAACTCGGCTAATGCGACTAACAGTTTGAAACTGGTTAGGCTGGGGTCAAAACAAGCTTTGCCCAACAAAACTTTTATAAATAGTCAAATTATTTCTTAGAGATTCTCAGCAACAGTGAACCAGAGCAAGTGACTAGAGTTCAGATTTGTTTCAATGTATGATTTTTGGCTGATGAACAAATTAAAAAAAAAAAAAATCTAAAAGGCCTTACGCTGAATAACAGCTGCCTAGCAACCTTTTGAAATCTTAAAAGCTACATAGGAATGTGCTAAAACACTTCTGGTCAACCGATATATCGGCTGATATTGGCATTTTAAACTGATTTCTGTTTTTAATAATAATAATAATAATATCAAAAATGACTGGTCGAGGGTCACATTTATTTTAATTTTATACATTAAATGATTAACTTTTTAAAATGCACAACCATCCTGAGGTTCCTTCCCAAATCCCAGTTTTGGAAACCTGACGTAATGCAACTTAATGTTTATTAATAACACCAAATGAAATTTTCTTACTCTTTGCACTTTCAAACAACATTTTAAACAAGATTATCCAATTTTAATCAATGCGAAGGTCATTAAAAATTAAGTCTCGAATATATTACCCAAAATGTGTAACATAATAAATTACGTTACTAATTGCAATTTTTAAATTAGTGACGCACTTCAATCTGTACGTAATCTTTTAAGCACTGAATATCATACAACCCATTCTACGTAATGAATGACATGTCCGTTCCGCGTGTTTCGAAGGAGTTTCTTTATGGGGTTGGCGTCACTAGACCATGTCATGGCATTCGCGCCTCAGACGGTGATTCAGTTTAAGGGTTAAATGGCAGAAGAGGCGAACGTCCTGCCTCCACCTTATGCTTCATCACCTCTGCGGTTACACACGCCTACGGTGGAGCCATGCCCCGTGACAGGAAACCGAGGGCCGCAGAGCTCAACGAGCGCCTGCTAAGAGGCCGTGCTGGGCTCTGAGAGAGGGCAGCCCTCAGGCCAGGCCAGGCGTAGGAACCACGCATCCTGGCTGACACGCTGTTCCCACGGCAACGCGGGACGGTGCCATCCGCACCCACGCACTAACTGGTGTCCCTCTCACCTCGGCCAACATTCGGCCGCCCCCGCATTAGAATGTCCCACTGCCCGTTTCCTTGCGGCTTTGTGTCTTTTTCGTGGAAAAGTTACGTGCTGGCCATTTGTCCCAATCGTTTCGCAATTCAACAAATGTGAAAAAAGAACAGGGTTTTGAGGCTTTGCGTGACAATGACGTTTAAAATGCACATGGACCACAGAAGTTCAAACATGCTTGTTTTATGCACAAGAACAAACATGTGCTTCTTAAATGCTAAGCATGAACGTTTGGGCTTTTGTTTGCCATATTTGCATTAAAAAGCAATAAAAAAAACTACATTTAATCTCCTCATCGTATAAAGTGATTGCTTCTCCTCTGAAGGTTACCTTTACAATGTCTTTGTGTACTTTTCGAAGCTTGTAAATGCTGATACTTTGTTGACGACAAACGGGATCATTTTTATTTTTGTTCTCAAGATAAATTAAATTTGGAACAACACACGTTTAAGGAAATGATGAAAGATTTGTCTTTTTCTCATGAAAAGTCTGACTTATACAAGTTAAAGACGTTAAGTAGAGGAAGCACATTCATGTTCTTCTATTAAATTATGATAAAACAGAGATAGTTACCAAAATTCTGTACACATTGACTCTGCATTTAGAAGTATACTGTGACTTTATCTATAAGGTTCTGATTAGACTGTAATATTTCCCAGGAAAAACTGGGTTCTTCCACCTTTATTTACCAAGTTATTAGTCACGTTTTGCTCAGTTGTCTCTAAATTTTAGGTAAACTAGCTATTTCTAAAATTAACCGCAATAATGCTTTCAAAAATGTTCATAAAGACTCCCTACTACTGGTTAAAAAAACCAAAAGCCCGCCCCAAACTCAAGGCATTGGCTAGGCATTGGAAAATAAACAAACGAAGATGTATATAAACCACCACAGAGCCACAGTGTTGTCACTTTAGGAGAAATCGACCTACAGGTGGCTTACTTGCAGCTGCCCCATGTGTATTAATCCGAGCATTTAATATCAAAATCATTTCTAAAAGCACCACGAAGCCAGACTCAAAGCGTTTCACGTAAGGCGGAGAAAACGTATGACATATAGCACGCTCCTAAAGCAGCTCTGACAGGGATATAAATGCAATAAAAGTGCATTTCAGGACCACCGTGCCACACGGCTGTCAGAGCCTTGAGTAGTTGCCGGCAAAAGCGCAAACAAGGTAAACTTTTATGAGCAGCCAGGAAATGTGTGGCAGTTGCCGTCTCTAGACCATCTCAGCCTGCTTACTCCATTCATCTGTCCCCTATGCGTGTGTGTGTGTGTGTGTGTGTGTGTCGTCCCCAACCAATCCTCCCGTCTTCAGAGCCCGTCACTTCCCAAGATGCATTCCTTTCGTCCCGTTTGTGCACTCTGCATTATGAACTGCCACATCAGATAAAATAACCCTAAAATGACATCCGTGACAGCTCCGAATGCATAAGTCCGCTTACTAGACACTTTACACCCGTAGCCTTACTTCGTCCCAATTTCTTCGTTTCGATTTTGGAGATGGCCTGGCACGGTAAGTCAAGGTGACAACATGTTGTGTTTAAAACAAAACAAACCAAAAAAAAGAAAACAATCAAGGAACAGAATCGGTTTCACGCTGAAGCAACAGGTTTGGAGGGAATTGAGCTGGAATCCCTGAGCTTGCAACACAGTGTTGACACACTACATTAAACCACTCGCTGTCTCTCGAGGCACTCGGCTGAATTTAGAAGGCGGCTTCTGGGGAATGCCTTCCTCCCTTTATGTCTCTTTCTGTCGCCGTCTGGAGCTCATTTGAGAATCAGTCAAAAGGACCGTCTTTATCAGGACTCTGCAGAGATGCTTTCTTAGTCATCTCTCCTTGAACGAAGATCAAAGGAACGGTGGTGTAACAGTCCTGGGGGCCTCGGAAAAGGTTTTCTCCACATTTCAAGAGCGAATTCAAAGTCAACACGGCTGAGACGGGAGGGACGCGGAAGCTAAAATGTGCCCATTACGGATTCCACAGGTGTTTAAGACGTAAAATAAACAACCCGAGTTAAAGTAAACTTCGGCTTTAAAAGGATCGGCCCTCGCTGGCCGACTGCCGAAAGGAAGCTGTCTTGAATGGTAAAGGCCCATAAAAATAGAAGAGCATGGGAGTCGGGGAGCTCGGTGTGTGGCTGGGGAAGTGTGTGGGTGGGGTCACGCTGGCAGCAAACAGGTATATGCTCACCGAAGCGTGTGATTGGAGGATATGGCGGCCGTGGAGAAGGAAAATCAACGCTCTCTCTAAATGTGAAAATAAATTCATTATTTATGAACACAATATATAAATACTGAGCTCATAAATTGCATCTGACATAAACTCAGCATTTTAAGATGCAATCGTAGGTGCATTTTTTTTGCTTACAGCATCATTGTTAGTTTAGCGAACATGCTATTATTGCAATTAATGGCAATTTGAGTTTTCTGTGCGATGCGCTGTGTGTGCATTTCTATGCTTTTTCAAGTATTACATTGTTAGATTTGGGTTATGTTTATGCTTATTAGGAGTATCATTTAGTTAGCTTAGCGAAACATGCTAAATGCTTCACATAAGTCATTTTTTTATACTTACTGGAGCATCACGTTGTTAGCAATATGTTATTGCAAATATTAAAATAAATATCCGGCTTCCAGTGTGATTCGCGTAAATAGGGTTATCTGAGGTATTTTTACGCTTTTAGCAACAAAATTCTATTGCAATCAATAGAGTTTCCAATGCGATTCACATAAAGAGGGATATTTGTTTGGTTTTAAAAAGTATCACATTGTTAATTTAGCAACATGCTAACTTCCAACAATTTTGAAATCAACGGTGAGTCAGGTTTCAAGTGGAATTTACGCAAAGATGGCCATTTGCATTATTTGTATTATCAAATTGTTAGCTTAGTAACATGCTAATGTAAAATTCTATTGAACTTAATGCTAACCCTGTTAAAGCATATGCTAGTTAGGAAGGAGTTTTTAAGATGGGACGCTGGTTTAGCTGGTTTATGCTAGTCCTTTGGTTGGTTTATGCTGGACACAAGCTGGCAAAGGACCAGCTTAAAGCAAAATCACATTGTTAGCAACATGCTAACAACGAATTCTATTGAAATTAACAGTAAATTGCTTTTAAAAATTAAAGTTTTTAGCACAGTCTACAAGAGGGATATTTTTGTTTTTAAGCCAATTAGAGCATCACTTTATTAACTTCTACAGTAAGTCATTTACTATTGTTAAATCAATTGTAAGTAAGGCTTCAGTTGTGATTCATGTGAACCATTTGTTATTAGATTAACAACATGCTAATGACAAATTCTGAGTTGCTGATTCATGGTTATTTGAGGTAACAACATGATAAATGATGGCAAATCGAGTTTCCAGTGCAATTTGTGTGAAAAGGGGCATTTGTGCTGTTTTGAGGTTTTATGAACACATTGTTAATGTAGTTTTTTTCAAATGAACTGCAGCTGAAACCTGAATAGTTAACATTTTACTATTTCATGCTCTTCGGAGTAACATGTTGTAAGCTTTGCAATATGATAGAGCAAAATAAATTGTGAGTCAGGTTCACGGTAACAAGCCTATCTCAGGCATTTTTACATTAAGCATGCTAACAACAAATTCTATTCATAACGACGGATTCAGTTTCCATTGCAAGTCCAAAAATGAGTGATTAATGAGTGCTTTTTTTTAGGTTAGCAACATTTGAAGTGTGATTCACATGAAGGTGGCTATTCATTCTCTTTCTGTGCTTATCGGTGTATCACATTGTTAGCTTAGCAACAAGCTAAATGGCAAATGCTATTAAAATACTCAGGTGCTGAGTCACGTTTCGTAAGTTCTGATCATATGTAGAGCGTTCCTAAACAGTCACGTATGAGCTTCTATTTCTATTTGGACGCTGCCTATGTAGGCAGGAAACAGTAGCCCAGGTTTTTGGAACCAAGTTTCCTAATTTCTGTTAGCAGCATCCATCTCCATGTAATATTGAGTTAAGCACACTGCTTTCAGCTGAGAACCCTTGAGAGGGATGCCAACCTGATACAAACTTGACCTGACTTTCTCAGAGCCTGAAAAGCCCCAGCTTGCCCAAATACTGTCTAGATGATGTGCAGTCAGCAGGCAGAGGCCGCTGGGACTACCAGCAGCCCCATGCACTACGGATAAGACGCCCCCAATAGCCCATCCCTGGGGTGGCTTGGCAAGGAGCCCGGCCTTTAGAGTGGCATCATCCTAAGACATGGATCCCTCATCATTGGGCACAGCCTGCCTACACATCCATCATCAAGTCCCTCTTCAGCACCGCCTCGCTTCTGTCCGGTCTGCGGCATCCAAAGTCTAATACACAATGACACTGTCCTCCTGATAATCCATCTTGGTTCATAATGTCCTCCAAATTCTGCATGCGCACTGCATCCACAGGTCCTGCAAGTGACCCCGTTTGTTTGGGAGACCAGCCTCAGTCTATAATGATGAAGACCTTGTTTTGGTTTATTTATTCGGTCTGGCTTCTCTCCAGCCTCAATCAATCCAAATTCGAACTTTCACTCACCTTCATTTACTCTTGTTTTTGAACTGCTGTAAGACTCTGTTCAAGTTTAAACCCATTTAGATTAAACCACAGAGCGAAACACAAAATACCCAAATGCACCCAAAATAGCCAAATACAATCTGCTTAAGCTACAAATTTGCAAAGGAACAGACTCTGGATATGCGTTTATAATAAATGACCTTGTCTGTGATGCTTTGAAGCAGCAGACCTATCAATTTGACAGAAAACAGCTTTCACAATCTATTTTATTTCCATTATATGACGTGTTTCAAGGAGAAACGAGGTGCGTGAACCAATGAAATATGCAGAACAGGTCTTGTTTGCTGGAGTTTATTCGTAGGAACTGACTGAACGGCGAAATTATGTTTAAAGAGCTTTTGTAAGAGTAAAACACCACAGGCCTCCATTTGTAAAGACATCTAGTTCACCCTCCAGAGAGTTGTGGTGTATCCCAGTAATTATTTATTGATATTAGCTGATATTTGAAATTGAAAAATATGCAAACTCATTTCCTCTTCTTCTTACAATTAGACGCAATGCTCACATAACGATTTTAAACACTAAAATTTATTACACTGTATTACACAGCAAATTTTTTGTTCGTATATCCATTATTCATAATGTATTCTAATGACATTTAATGTTGTACATTTAAAATTATTTATTTTCATTTTAGTTGGGTTTTTTATGCTGGATATACACAAAGATTACTTAACTTTAATTTTGACCATTTATTAATTACAAGAAAGTCAAACAAGAAGTGAAGCGGAAGCAAAGCAAGATATTATTGAAAATCGAAATAAAAATAAAATAAAAAACTATATCAATCACTGTGTTGTGTTGAGAAAGTTCATATATATAATTGATGCAAAGTATATCTATAGTTTTATTGCCTCTGCTTCTTTAGTCAAAAACATTTGCCTTATTACAGAAAAGCACTAATAATTCTTACAGGATCTTTCCAGCATTAACATAAAATAGAGAATACAGTTGTGTTTTTGCAGTGACATTAAGGTTAAGGATAAATTCTGTGGTTTTCAAAGATTGATGATTAAGCTCCAATTGGGTTTCATCCAGCTGATCAGCCAATAAATCAAGAGATCAAACAATGACTCACGCAAAGGAAGAAGCGTTTAGTCATTTTCAGACGCTTTTTTTTTTCTCTCTCTTCTCAGAACTGCTGCCCACATTGTGTCACCTTATAAAAACAAACACCAGGCGACGTGTTTTTCAGAAATAAAATCTCTCTTATGTGACCTATCCAAAGTGTGAGTGTATAAATAATAATCACTTGAAATCAAGCCGCTTGCTGGCCCACAGAGACAGAGCGTCTAAATGTCACTCAGTGACTGGAGCAATGAAAGCGCGCCATGTGTGAACCGATTGTAAGAGGAAGTGAATGGCGAGCTGGCAGGGGACGCATCCCATGTTACATCACAAGGCAAGCTGGTGCTGAGGTGTCTGTGTTGGGCACTATTCATGGGCACAGGCTGAGGCAGGAGACCCAGCAGGGCCAGGAAGAGCTATATGGAGCAGATGGGAGCGTCCTGCAGAGCAACAAGCCTCTAGAAGTCTGAGAGGAGCGCTCTCCACAGTCGGACCACTGCGATAACATCCACTCAATTTATTAGCACGTTTCTCACCAGGTGATGTGTGGTACGGCTTGGCAATAACGACTTCCTTTATTTTATTTTTTGCATATTCGCCAAGTTTAAAGACAAAGACGTTAGATAGGAGACTCAATTTCTTTATAAAGAGACAAGCATAAAAGGCTTGATTTTATGGTTTTATAAAACCAGTTGAAAGAAAGTTTTCTTGATTTTTGTTTTTTCACGCAACCTAAGCTATCCAATAACCATATATATATATATATATATATATATATATATATATATATATATATATATATATATATATATGTGTGTGTGTGTGTATTAGCATAACAGACAAAAACAAATATAACTTCTAAAAGTTATCATGCTTTTAACTGTTCTATTGTTTTTTTTTTGTTTTTTTTGACCTAATCAAATAACCCAAGCTATAGTTTGATTGATGTTAACTGAAATATACAATAAAAAAAAATCATCTATATCTATATATATATATATATATATATATATATATATATATATATATATATATATATATAATTTTTCTAAATTTCTTCTAAATTTCTTCTACATTTTTTCTAAGTTTCTAAACAGAGTTATCTGTTTTGCAAACTCTTCATAAATGACATACATTTTATCCATACATGTTTTTTTCACTTAATTTTTCTAAAATTAACTTATTTTGACACTGTAGAACAGGAGTGTCCTGCAGAGCTAGAAGAATTTTCACATTGTAATTTTTTTTTAGAATTTAACCTCAAAATTTCAGGACCTTTTTTGGGAGGCTATTAAAAACAGGTTTCCACAAACCTGTTTATCTGTAACTGGTCAGTCAAATAAAAAGCCCCGCCCCAAACTCACGTGATTGGTCGTGCTGTTGCTATAACGTAATGAAAGCACTACAGAGACACAATGTTGTCACTTTTCTGTGAAAATAACCCACTAACAAGTTTTCTTCCTGTTACGAGTCAAAAAAGTGTCCTCTATAGACAAATGAGAAGTCACTTTCACACAGGAGAAAAAAAATGCTCACCTTGGTTTAAACGATACATTCTCCCCTCTAAAATTAACTTATTTTTAAAAAATAGAAGGCTAGGGGAATTTAACTTCATAATCGAGTGCTTTTTTTTTTTAAACAAACACTCCCCTCATCTGTAATTGGTCGGTCAAACACAAAGCCCCGCCCCAAACTCTTGATTGGTCTGCTGTTGATGAGCTAGTCAGGACAATCGAACAAACAGCATGCTAACGTTTTGAAAGCGCTAAGCAGTTTTTACATTTCTGTTAAAATAACCGTGCTTATTAAAATTCTTTCTCGGGTTTAATATGCAGAGACGACAATATCAAAGAAATTAGACACTTCAGCTCGAAGACGCCGGAGGTAAATCCGTGCATTAATAAGCTTAGTAAGAAATTAGTCTGTGGAGAGGGACTACGGCTTCGCTCTTCAGTTGTTTCGGCAAACTTTACACACTCTCATATGGTTTTACATCTCAGACGATTTCAAACAATTATCAGAGCAGATCATTTGTCTCGGTGACAGCTAAACAAATGCTACAACTCCAACCGGAGGACATTATCGAGGTAGCACAGGGTAATGCATTTACTAACTCTTTGCTAAACCAACAAACAAAAAAAAAGTGATAAAAGCTGCAGGCTACACAATTAACCTCTCGGGAACAACTAAACACACAAACTCCGACATTACCCATTCGGGTCCGGGTTTAGAGATGTTGGACCGCCAAATGTAGAAATGCTCGAGGTTATTACCTGCTCCGAGAAAGCTTGCTGCGCTGAAAGTTTTTCTGTGACTGCGTGAATAAGAAATCGGTCTGCATGGACTGGTATAAACCCAAGACGATGTTTTACATTCATACAAAACATTAAAATGATTTTAGTATAATATCTGCCTGTTTGTTGGTGGTTAAGGCCTTAGGTCAGCTGAAGCTTCCCAACATATATCACTTCCCTGATATTCATAGACTTATATTCCAAGTGACAAATATTGATTGATTGATTGATTTAGAGTGATTGAGTTTTGTTAAGTTAGTATTAAATCAACTAACCATGATTCATTTTGTGACATTTTGCAGTATGTATGCTCTTCAATTAAAAACAACTGTTTTTGACGAAACATATGCACTTATTTATTTTAATACATTAATAAAAATGGAGAACTTCCCAATGAGGACTGCTAAAACACCCACTTGTAGTTTACATTCTTTATATATTCTTGAAACACGCTTCCGTTTCTGCCGACTTGCTAAATTTGCCTCCCGTAATGTTACATTTATGAATGGAGTCATTTTTTTCCCCACTGTATGCAAGTGAAGATGAGCTGAAAATATGTTCAGCTCCTTTGACAGATGCCGGGAGGCCTTCATGAAGAAAACCTGCCAGGCTCCTTCAAGACGATCATCCATTGCCTCTATTACGTCTTGATGGAGGTAATGGTTTTAAACGCAGAAGCTCCTTGTCTGACTGATGCAGCGCCGGAAGGCCGAGAGTGAAGATAGACTGGTTTAATTTGCGCTAAAAGACTGAGGCCAGACTAATAACAGCATTTCTCAAGGAACAAGCCGAGCGGCTCGTGGACTCTGTACTAGCGATCACACAGGACGAGTGCTCAGCTAAAAACGTCTGATCTGAAACAAGCTCCGTACAGCGTGCTGATAATCGCTAGGTCATGGCACCACCGTCAGAAAGCGCTTTCGGAGAAGGAAACCGGTCTATCTGAGCGGTCTGTAATGGTCAGTGTACGTTTCTGAGCGTGCTTTCCTCTGCTGTGGGAGCGACAGAAGATCGGCGGATTGAAAACGCTTGAATAAACCGAACATGTCCTCAGCCAGCTTCTCGTCCTCCATCGACAAACATTAGAATCATTTCACCGGTAAGAACGGCAATTTAGAAACACGACACATCCATAACAGAATTACATAAATAAAGATACAAATTATATTTTGGCAGTTTATCCATAAATATACGTATGCGCTTGCCCATATATTCATTGGAGATATGTCATAATATCAGCACTATGTCTGCAAACTAAACGATTTCGCTCAGTTTTCCTACAGTTTTTAATGAAAGACAAAGACGTCTGAAATCGAATGCATAGAAATAGTGAAAAACGGCTCGAAATAATAATTAAGAAAAAAACATGCACGTGTTATTTCAGAACAAAAAATATACAATAAATATATTAGTAGAAAATTTAAATATCTTCATGTGTCCGCAAAAAAAACCTCACAACTTTAAAATGACTTTTGTATTAAAATATTAATTAAATACCCAGATTTTGCCAGGCACGTACATCTAATAAATAAATATGCATGTATGTATGCGTGTATTCATATGTGATATAACAACAAACTTCATCCCAAAATTAATATATATTACGCCTACTGTAAATTATATTTCTATATAATTTACTATATAATTTTACTATATAATTCTATATAATTATTCTATATAATTATATTTCTAATTATAATTACACTTTCAAATAAATGTAACATTAAACGTGAAAATAATCCCATCTGATTGTTCCTCTAGTGACACGCACACAAAAGATGAATCTTAAAAGCGATAAGAATGAAACTGAACCATTTAAAAATTCAAAATAAAAAAATAAAATATTTTATATATATATAAATATTTTATATATATATATATATTTTATTATTTTTTTTTTCTGTCATTGTCAGGGTTCAAAACAGAGGTTTGTTTGCTCTATTTCGCCTTCAGCGATATTACGTGTTTCCAATGCATGCATCAGTCTGCAGCTAGGAGTCACCTTATTAATATTCCTGATGCCAAATGACTGTTTTCTCCCACTGCCGAGGTTCGAAAGCAGACCCAAGTCGCGCTCTTAGCGGCTCTCAGTGTAAACGAAACCCTAGACGCCGCGGCATTTCTCAGCTCTGGCACGAGTCTCTCGAGGTTCGTCGGCTGGCCTAGTGAATATCCACACCACAATGAAATCAATGAAACGCTCAACGCGCTAGGACGAAATGTCACACGGGCCTGCTGGTCTAGAAGGAAGGTTTAGAGAGAAGCCAGTCACCATCTCTACCCGGTTTGAATTATCGTGCTCCGGAGACACAGATCAGTGCTCAAACCGGCGTAATCCACTCCGCACAGCGATAATGACCAGCCGGTGAAGGACGGTAATCACAGGGAACTCTTCTTCTGGTCAGGGCTGACAGCAGGAACTCGGAGGTCGTGTTTACACCGTGTATTAGCATCAGTCTCTGTCAATCTGATCGGAAACCCTCAGATGAGACCATTGACTTATTGAAGTAACTCCTGTGAGCGCTCGCGATCGGATTTCGAGAAAATCATGAATGACTTGCTACTTCATCTCATCGATCAATGCATGTTGATATTCAGGGTCAAGCACAGGATGCTAACGCTGTCCGAATCTATGAACTGATTTTAATTAATCCATTAATTAATGCATATGATGATTTTACATTTCGGGATTAAGAACGACTTTAAAGGTTTTTGGGGGCGTGAGGATGTCATGGCGGTGCCACTTAATATTAAAATGAAGAAAATGTATGTAGTAAAAAATATTGTTAAAAGGTAAAATGTATAAAATGACTTATGCCGTGTGGTTATAGTTCAAAATAAGTTATCATAATAATACTTAAGCTTATTTAATTTCAGCTGTTTGCCAAGGCAGCATTCCACAGTTCAAGTTTAAGGACTGAAACAAAATGAAGTAAAATTAACTAAAATAGAATAATAATAAAACCAATTTTTAAAAAATGATTAAAATTAATCAACTTTATAATTAAAATGTGAGATTACTTCAGGCTGTAAAATGTCATGTGGTGAAACCTCACTAAATAAACATTCATGAGGTAATCCTTTTTATATTTGTGAATTAATACTTAGTTTTATATACAAAGAAATTTTTTTTAACCTCAAAAATACTTTTAAACCTTTTTTTTAAACAGAATTAATGTGTACACACGCATTCAAGCTGAAATTATTATTGAGGTTTGCTTAACGGTTACCCCACATGATATTTTTAAAGGCGTTAAATTATCATTAAATTATGGTGTAGTTAAACTGTTAATGGTAAAAGTTTACATAAATCATACTTTTCTAAGATATCACCATGTGAGTTTTCAACCAGATTTTTAAAATATTTTCCAACACTTTATTTTACAGCATCTTTGTTATAAGATACATTTCCTTACTAGAGAAACAACAGTAAATTACGCATAAACACAAAAATAAATTAATTAATAAATGAACAAAACCTTAACCTGCACGCTGCTGATTATATTAGTACTTGTGTAATTGCATTGTTACAGCATCATCAAAATAAAGTCTAACCAGATCTCGCAAGCTCTTATATGTAATTGTTCTTGTGCACTTCTATATTTTAATTTTTCATATCTCTGTAAGAGTAAACCCCTAAAAGGCCGATTGAGTTGAGTAGAGAGTCTTAGATGCCGTTGAGTTTACTCTACAATCGCATTCACTCTGAAAGATTTGAGCCCAAAGCAGCACCGGCTGCAAGTCCAAGTCATTCTCCTCCTGGACTCACGAAGATCGCCGAGCTTAAATCTCGAACAAGCCGTAATCTTCCCGACCAACCGCAGGACAAATCGCACGCACTCCTAACTAACATCCCATTGGAAATCAATGACGGCCACTTAAGTCTGACTGCTCCACTGAAGTGGACAAGAAACAGGCCTGCTCTCCTTCACCCACTTAATCACACGAGCTGGAGACATGACTGCCGACTCCACCTCTGAAGGCTTCGGGTGATCGGCCCGTGGACGCAGAGCCCGAGTGCGTCCTGGGAACGAGTGATGATGGAGACCAAACGCTCACGCTGGCTTCAGAGCACCCTGCACGCCTCAAGTTGCTCTAAAACGCTTGCACTTTGGTACCGGAGAAGCCCGAGAGCTGGCTAAAAAAGCAGGATAACTAAAATAATAGCCAACGAGGTTGTACACTATTTGCATACTCGAACATTATACTAATGAAAGAATGGAGGAGGATGAAACAAGAACCATTTGGTTTGACAGACTAAAGGTCATTTTGCTCAAAGCATGAGCCAGTGGTTTCAAGCTTAACGTGAGCGTCTCAACTCGACCAAAAATTAAGATACAGTGCATGCTGACGCTTATGATTTCTTTCCACAAATCAGCAGTCAGTCTTACTGTATAAACATATAAATGGAATAGCCTGCATTAAGGCGATCTAATTGATCAATTTACAATATTAATTACCTAAATATAAATCTCATGTTAACTCTAAGTGCTGGCTGAATTAGTTTTTAATTGATCTGAAAAAAAAAACATATTTTAATTAGTATTTTATTACAGTTGTATTGCAGAATAGTATTTATATATATATATATTTATTCACACACACAGACATTTTTTGTTGTATATTATTACAGTACATGCATGCACAATGCCTCTCAATAGCATTTCCTTGCGTTTTTTATTATAATTTCTTCAATACTCTGAGACTATAAAGACGTCAAGAGAAGAGAGAACATGAAAGTTGAAAGAAAGCATAAATGCCAACGCCGCAAAGACAGAAGCAGTCCTCGGGGAGAGGAGAAAATGAACCGCTCCGAACGGGACAGAAAATATTGCCAGCGCGATGAGGACGACTAGACTAAAGCCTTAAGCTGACAAATGGTGCAGCAGATCTGCCTTTTAATAAAATGTGAAAAAGACAGCAGTGTATAAATTACAGTGTTGCAGTCAATTAATTGCGTAACAATTTCCATAATTTCATTTAATCATGCCCGCTTTATAATGAATTTCAGAACATCACATGAAGGGAATGGCACCCGAGAACCTAAATAAAAAAAATTTAATGAAAAAGAGGTTTTAACAGAAAAAAAAAGAGAAGAAGAAAAATTATATATATATGTTCTGTTCTCATTTGTCCCTAATGATGACATTAATTGTTTCTCTGTACTTCTTCCAGACTTCTTTATTGCTATTTTTTGCATGAACTTTAGAATTCAGAATTGCCAAAAGAACATTTTCATGTATTTGTTTTAATTTTTACTGGTTTTATTTCATTTCGAACAGACCTACTTCCAAATGTTTTGGATAAAAAAGTTGTTTACACTCAAACGATATTCTGTTTACTGAATATCACATGAATTGGAAGATCAAGTTAAACTTGTTATATACATTTTATGAGTTAAAGTAATATCTCACCACGACTTATCAAAACCTGGCTGATGCGATATGATTCATACGTGAAAGAAATCCAACGTTTACAAAAAGGTATACCTAAAATTCACGAAATCTCTGAAAACGTCAACACGAGAACTAATGAAGAGCTAATGGAAAAACTCACGAAAAGAAATAAACAAAACCCGAAAACTGAAGTTTTGTTTCTCATTAAGATCGAACAAAGAGAAAGACGCTCCGCTGCGAGGAAACGATGACATCCTCAGGACAAAAAAACAAAGAGAGAGAAGAAGTACACTAACAAGCTGTCTGGATCTCCACAACGTCTACGACGAACACTGGATGTCACCGACATGAAAACAAGAATCATCTAACAAGACGGCCTCGAAAAGCAGCGCTGATCGCTAAAGGAAATCTTTTGACGCTGCTTTCAAGCGCACCATGTGCACGGACCCGAGCGTGGATGAACACTGAAGACGGTTATCCGGGTGAGGAACCAACACGCGCTCCGATCGGATCCAGCGCTCCAGGCGCTTGGGAACACACGCCTGAGGAATGAAACCACTAGACGGTGTCAAGTTGGATGAAAATCTACGTCGGCCGGGTCAGCATGTGATGTGCAATCAAACATCTGTAGGGTGTTTTTGAGACAAATATAGGTAACGCTATCTCAGTGTTTCCCACGCGTCGGTTTATTGGTGGAGGGCCGCCGCTAATATCCAGATCGAGCACAATGAGCGGCAAAGAAAGAGCGCTTTCAGCTGAAATAAAGCAATAATTCAATCAGCAATAAATACAGAGTCCACAACAGGGCGTCCGAGCGCCTGTCGGTGAACGTCATGTGTATATATGAACATGATTCATCTGTTAAAAACGCTCATAGACTGTTACTCGTTGAATGAGACAAAACGGCCCCATAGTTGTTTGTAAGTTTGATGTATACTGACGTTTATATAGCAGGATTTAGGGAGGATAGTGATGTATGATGCACAGCTCAAATATAAGCCACTTTCAAAATAATATATCTTTTTAACAGTAGTAGTCTATCACATACATTATATTAAATATAACATCTTAGTGCCCACTTAGCACCGGGACTTACACTAGTACATTTCCTAAGACGTATAAATAATTTTTGTCCACATGCAATCATGATTTCTCCATTTTTTTTTTGCTAACTGGCCTCCGAATTGAGAGATCAATCAGCTGACACGACTTTACAGTCTGTTGCCTTGACCTGCCACTTGCCGGTGACCTTTCCACCCGAAGCGAAGGCTATCTGCAAACAGGACACGTCCGTGACCTTCTCCAAGCGGTGCTGAGATGCGCAGACCCTTTAAATCCGAGCTCATCTTCGGGCCCCGGCCCCTGAGCTCTGCACCTCCCCGCAATCATGTGCCATGAGCGCAGCATCGATCTCTGCGGCTCGAACACTGAGTCCTTCTTTACGCATCAGAGACGGAAAAAGCACAAGAGGCATGCCCCTCGAGGAGAGAGCGAGGAGGCGGCTTGTGTTTTTCATAAAGCGGATGCTGATGATGGGTTGATTTGTTATGTGCTGAGAATCAGCCTCGGAAAATAAGGAATAAACGCACGGGCTGCACGCACACACACACACACACACACACACACACACACACACACACACACACACACACACACACACACACACACACACACACACATGACAACGTTATAAATGCTCCTGAAACAACAAGAAGAACCGTAACGGTGCGGTCACAAAAAAGTGAGTGTAGTGATGTATGATGCACAGCTCAAATATAAGTCACTTTCCAAACCAAGCGGCTTTCTGTTAGTCAACATGAAGGTGAACCTGATTATATTAAAAGAGCAGCAAACGCAGGGAGGTTTCATGGACGCCTGTTAAACAAATGACTGGAGTTTACCCTGAAAGATTTAGATTAAAAAAAAATTATTTATGACTTATTTTATTATATATATATATATATATATATATATATATATATATATATATATATATATATATATATATATATATATATATATATATATATATACACATATATATATATATATATATATATACACACATATACATATATATACACATATATATATATATATATACACATATATATATAATTTTATATATGTATATATATATATATATATATATATATATATAATATATACAGACACACACACACACATACACATTATATATATATATATTTTTTTTTTTTTTTTAAGGATTCTTTGATAAAGAACAGCATTTTTCACAATATATCCTCTTCTATTGTTTTCCTCTCAGTATAAGTGACTCCTTTGTTGTTGTTTTTGTCTCGTGCCATGTGTTCGGCGTGACCTAATTTCTGTTAATTATCTTAGTGTGTTCACCTGCGTCTAGTTAATTCACTGACTTCCTGTGTGTATTTAAGTCCAGTGTGTTTGCCTGACTTCGTCTTAAAAGCGTGTGGTTTTCCGTCCTGTCTGTCAGCATGCAACTATATCGTTTATTTCTCTCAGAGAAGATTAAAACCGTCTAAAGTTAATTTTCCTCGTTGAGTGCTCCTCCTCTCAAACCACACCGTGACTAAGTATATACTACAACCTTTTAACGATTTAACATCCTTGCTGAATAAAAGCAAGATCATTAACCCTAAAGTATATTGTTATAAATGATTTCTACGTACTAAAATATTGCATATATTGTTAATATTCATATATAATAAAATATACGAAGCAGTACGATGTTCTCCAACATTGATAGTACTTCAGCATATCAGAAAGATTTCAGAAAAACCCTGACATTAAGATTGGAGCAATTTTTCTTCCCCCTTCATTTATTGTGTTTTGTACTGAGAAAACAGCATGGAAAACATGTCTGTACTTTTATCGCAATTTGCTTCCTATTTTTAACATTTCCAACTCGTTTGTTTGCTCCGACGGAAAAAAAATAATAAAGAAGACATTTATATTAATTAACTTGAAATGCGAGCCTCAGTGCCATTCACATCCATAAATCCTCAAATACACTTAACTATTACAATCCAGAAATACGGTTTCTCTAAGGGTTCTCCAAAGAGTTTCAGCAGCCGTGTGAACTTACTTCATGGTTCTTTTTTGAACCACAATGTCAGATTTTGTCATCAGCGCTTTATATTTGTTGTTTACGGCCCACCGGAGACTTGCCAACTTCACCAAATAGACACATTTTTATTTATATATGTTGGTATTATTATATACATCAATCAATCGGAACGCTAATGCACTATTTTGCACCAAAATGACAATTTGGGGGTTTGCCAAAATACAGAAAAATTTTATTTTGACGCTGAAATGTCAAAATCGGTTTACTTTAGAAATGTTGTTACATTAGTTTTCTCCCCAAAAACAGTTTCCCCTTTACGTTCTTCCAATTTTCTTTGATTTATTTTTTTGCATCGAAGACATCTTAATATCACTTTAGGCTGATGTTCTTTCTTTCTGAATTTCATTCTCACTTATTTGTAGTTTTTTTTATATCTTGTTGTTTTGTTACTTATTTACTACTTATTTTGTGTAATAATCACAATACATTTATTGCGTCAATTTTTACTCCAATTAGCGTGTATTTTTTCCAATTTACGCGTGTATTTGTGTAGTTAGTTGCAAATGGTGAATCAAATTAAATTTATTACATTTTATTTATACATTCAGTTGGCGCGTGAAGCAAATATTTTAAAAAATAAACCCAGTTAAACCACAGATTCCAATTAAACCGCAATATATGAAATAGGTATCTAAAGAACCAAGATAACACTCAAAACGAGGTAAAAGCAACACATTTTACACTTTCTGCAAAAGTGATAGACATTTTTAATGACATACAAATGAAAAAATGTCATTATGCGATCATAAATAGCGTTATATACATTTTAGCTCATATACAGCAGCTCAAGGTAGAGGTCTAAAAAAATCTGCTCCAATGAATCACATCCTCGCGGAAAGGCACGGATCATAACGTGGTTTAAAAAAGAATCATACATTTTGAATGTTTAGGATATTGCCCAATTTAAACAACAGCCCGTTGAGATGCATCTATGACTGATCAAGCTACAGCTAGCCTGACATTTACACTCAAACTGGCAAGATAACGACGAACCAATGGAGCACTTCAAACCTGAAACGAATCCTCACTTCACAATTAATAAATGTGTGCAAAACATTACATGAAAACTACCGAAGAACCCTTCACTCACCTCTATCTGGACGCGCGTGGTGTTTTTGAGACGCCTGCTGATATGCCTGATCAATATAAACGCGGCGTCTCGTAGCATATATTAGCTTAGAGTGTATTATGCGCACTGTATCACGGTAGAGTATTTTAAAACGCAAAATGCGTCATTAATTACGCTTGAACATCAAATGCGCTTGTGTATCGTTGCAGTGTATTTGTTCAGGCGCGCCTCTCATGACTGTTCTTGGGTCCTTGCGTGTAACTGACAGCTCTGTTTCCATCATGGCGGCGTCCAGCAGAGAGCATGTACTGTCACTCTACAGACTGCTTCTGAAGGAGAGCAAGAAATTCCCCTCTTACAATTATAGGTATTTGCAACAATATACATTTATTTATCTGCGGCACAAGTGCGTGCCGTTTATATAATAGTCTCCGTGGCATAACGTGAAACTCAGAGGCATCGATACGGCGTTTAAATAAGATGCAGATGTGCTCGTTTCAGTATTTGGGATGTTTTCAATAAACGTCCGCTTGAAAACTGCTTTTATAATATAGTGAAAACGTCGGGTTATTTGATAAACAGAAAGCAGAATTTATTTGAAATAGAAATATAAAACTTATCAATTCACTTTCACCACAAATATAAATAAGAGACAGCTCGATTGTTTAGTTTTCAGTATTGCTAATAATGAGATTTTAATAATAAGATAATCAAATCAGCGTTGGAAAAATTAGATTAATCAAAGACTGGAGTTTATCTCTGTTTTTCGTTTGATCTGTTTTTATTAGAGACAGACCAAAATGCTGAATTGTAATATCTCAATATTACTTATATATATATTTTTTGCTAAAATACATGCATCCTTTGTGAGCATTTAAAGGCAAATTAATAAATAAAAAAAACATTAAAATCATAAGATGCATTTAGTAAACAAAAACATATATATATATATATATATATATATATATATATATATATATATATATATATATATATATATATAAAATAAATCTTTAGTTTTTTTCTATAATATTCACATATGTATATATCCATGTGTTGTTATTATTATTATTATTATTATTATTATTATTATACACCAAATAAAAAAAGCTATTTTATTTAATGATCTCATCTTGTTGACACTTGCATCCTTTATATGAAACTTCCCTTGTTCTTGCCGTGCAAAAAAGAGAGAAAAAAAACAAGACATCTTTCGTGATTTGAAATTAAAATTCAACGGCAAGTCAAGGCCAAGACCCAAAGGTGTGAAACCCCGCTTCTGGAGGTCCACAGTCCTGCAGAGATCGGCTCCAAATCTAATTAGACGCCTGAACAAGCGAACCAAGGTCTTCGGGATTCATTGAACTCTGCAGGACTTTGACCCTTCAGGATCAGAGCTTGCCGTCTGTGGAGGCCTCGGGCTTAATGAGCCTTTTGTCCGAGGTTAACCGTGTTGATCGTCGCGTTGATGATCACGTTAGATATTAATACTAGCCTAAATGTTGCTAATAATGCTAAAATAGAAATAAATACATTTGCTTAATTGCTCGAGTATGCAAAATAAACAGATGATGATTCTGGCGAAATGTACAAACCAGACAACATATCAGCTGATGCTAAAAGTGGCTTTTTTGTATGCGTGACATTGGAAATGGAAGGTGAAGTCGAATGCGTTGCATTGTGGGAAACGGATGCTTACAAAGTGCGTTGTTGGACGCTTCCGCTCCTGGGAAGTGTAGTGCTTCTGTGTTCGTAATATTGAAAATATATAAAGTCTATCGTCATTGTGCTTTCATATAACAAACGGTTACAAAAGGCTGAACATATTCACAGAATAAAAAGCTGACAGCCAAAGGATGATAATCTCCCACCCACTCGGTTTCCATAGAGCTTTGAGTCTCCAGTCTGATTCTTCCTCTGAAATCTGCCAGCGTTCATAATGTAGCAGTTTTAAAAATCGTACTTTTGTAATCCTTTTTGGTTTGTCTGCATGCAAATGCTTGCGTTAATGCAACGCATAAATGCCTCATTGGTGAAGCGGAGGCAGATTGGGTTGGAGTCGCTCGCAAGACGTTTCTTGAATAAATAAAGTGTGGGTTGTGTGACCGTTTGTTTTAGTAGATTTTGTTTACGCTCTAAAAATCTGAAATGTAATCGATCGTTTGCAAAGAGCTTGATTGACGGGTGATCTGACCAATCGTAACGCAGGGTTTCCCGAACAAATAGTAGATTAACTCCGGTTGACCGTACCTTGAAAAGTGGTGTGTAATCTTTCCACGGTTGAAATAAAACGCATTCTGATGTTTGATCGACTTAATTTTGTGCTGTAAGTAAATATGAAAACTGCAGGAACTGAGGTAATACAGTGATGTGTCTCAACACGTCAAAGAGCCATGAAATGGTATTTATTATTTTGAAAATGGCAATGTTTGAAAGCATGACACTCATTTTTATACCAGAAGTAACCTTTATCAAGGTGTGTGTATGTGTGTGTGTGTATATATGTGTATGTGTATATATAGCTATATATATGTGTATATGTGTGTGTGTGTGTGTGTGTGTGTGTGTGTGTATATATATATATATATATATATATATATATTAGATTCTGTGCTTTAGTGAAGTGATAAACAGTGCGCTCTACAAACATGATAAAACATCTGGCAGGACAGGATAGTTCGCTTTTCTGAGGTGACAGACTTTTTTATTTCATAACAAGTTACAAAAATAACAATAGAATAATGGCACTGACATTAAGCCTGTCAACATGTCATTGGAGCGCAGGCATTGCTCGGGACAGCGCGTTTCTCTCAGGCACTCTTTACCTAAACCGCATCTGACAGAAGTGACAACAGCGTTCCTGCGCGTCTTTAAAAATAATAGTCTTGCATCAGAAAAACCTAAGGATTAAGTTGTTTCCTCACCCTCAGGCCATCCAAGATATAGATGCGATTTGGAGAAATGTGTAGCATTCCATCACTTATTCACCAACGGATGCCCTGCAGTGAATGGGTGCCGTCAGAATGAGTCCAAATATCTGATAAAAACATCAAAATAATCCACAGCGCTCCGGTCCATCAGTAAACATCTGTGTTCTAGTGAGAAACGGATCCATCATGTTTTTGCATCCTCCAGAGAAAGTCCATCTACCGTTGTCTCTCACGTCAGAATCCACCCACATATTTGACCGGCAGCTATTTGCGCTGTTTTCACAGATTTCTCTCCGGATTCAGAGACGTCTTTTTTCCTTTTTTTCACTGGAGGAAGTATCATTAAGCATACCTTACGCAAACGCATCTTTTCACTTCCCGAGACCGGATTACCGCGATGCTTTTAGCATCAGTCTGGACTCTCGTTCTGGCGGCACCCATCCGCTGAATTAAAAAATCCGTTCTAATAAAGAAAACAAATCACAATTTTCACAGAAATCCGTTCCGCTCATGTTTGATTAATGAGGCCTATTGTTTTCACTGTAATTCTGGCTGCTTTAGCGAGAAACCCGACGCGCATGTTGTTTGTGTAATATAGTCTGTTCAATTATTCAAGGCCTAGCGAACGGTTTTTTTTAACGTGCTGATATTTGTCATTTTTTGGATGCGCTGCGTAATGCTCATTCGAATCAGATTTTTTAGGTTGTGGTTTGAGCGCTGTGCGTATCTGATGCGAAATTCTCAAATTTACGCAGAGAGAAAGAAGTTGAAACGGCATGTGAAGAGAGAGAGAGAGAGAGAGAGAGAGAGAGAGAGAGAGAGAGAGAGAGAGAGAGAGAGAGAGAGAGAGAGAGAGAGAGAGAGAGAGAGAGAGAGAGAGAGAGAGAGAGAGAGAGAGAGAGAGAGAGAGAGAGAGAGAGAGAGAGAGAGACATAGAGAGAGAGAGAGAGAGAGACAGAGAGAGAGAGAGAGGGATGCAGAGAGGGGAAAGAGTGAATGAAATGCAGGACAACTCAGAGCGACCGCGAGATGATTGAAAGCCGGAAACAAATTCAGTCAGTGAGAGCGAATGATTGAGAAGGGAGGATGAAAGAGATGTTGATTTTGACGGAAGGTAAGAAAAATATCACATCTGCCGAGGAGGAAGATTCTCAGCACGCACCCAGAGAGAAAGAGAGACTCTTTCTGAGGAGAGGAAGCACTTTTTTTTGACGGCACACGCTGCAGGTTTAACAATACGGCTGCGAGTGTAGACTGCAGAAAGTAGGGCAGCTCTTACGTAAAGCATCTTCCCGTTAAATATAACCCTCCCCCGTGGTCCTCCGGCTCGACGTTAGCGCAGAGCCAATGACGACATGTTTGTGCTCGGTCTTATTCATAAAGCTCACAAGAAATAAACCATTAAAAGCCACAGATAAATAAGTGATCAGGGATCAGCTTCTGCGTGTGAAACCTCACAGATCTTCTTGAAAGCCCTCTCTTGCCAAGCAGCTTTAATTCTCCGTGTCAGCGAGGCGCCCGTTTGAAACCGAGGGCTGTTTTCTGTTCTGTTTGTATTTATTAATTTATTTATTCATAGCTCGTCGTTCATTTAACGCGCCGCGTTTACTGTGACTGCGTTCAGAATCAGGATCTCAGTCGAGAAGCGCTTCTGTAGCCGAACAGACGTGATTGATTTCTTGCTCAGATTTCTGGATGAAGCGCCAGCAAATGATTTGGTGATTCGTCCCCAAATGCTCTTTCCAGAACGAGGTCTGCTGGCGTCTTGGAGATGTTTGCTGAACGTTGAGCACGTCCTCTGGTTTCTGATGATAATGGGCCGTCACGAGTGTCTGTCCTGACGTTTCAGTCGAGAAACTCTTCATCTCCAGAGCTTCAGTCTCGTCTCTTCTTTTCTTCTCACATCTCATCTTGTTTCATCTCTCCTCTTTACTTCAGATCGTTCTTGTTTTCTCCACGCCTCGTCTCTTATTTCTTTTTTTTTTGTCGTCTTTGAGACTAATATGGCCTTTATTCTTCTTCTCCTTCTTCTCTCCTCGTCACCTCGTTTAGTTTCTCTACCTCTCCTTGTATCTCATCTTGCCTAACACTTTCTTTTCTGTTCACATCTGGCTTCTCATCTCTTCGTTGCTCTTCCATAATTTAATTTCTGTTCTATCCTAGTCTTGTTTTGTCTCAACTCCGTTTACTCTCTTCATTTCTCTTCCTGTCTTGTAATTTATTTTCTCTTTTTCCCCACTGTCTCTTATCTTTATTTATTGTCTACTGTTCTCATCTTTTTAGATCTTCTTTCCACATCTTGCTTTTTGTCTCATCTTCTATCCTCGTCTATTGTTGTTTTTTCTCATTTCTTCATTTCTTATCTTTCTCCTTCTTACCTCATCCTTTTGTCCTCTCTCTCTCTCTCTTCTCCTAATCCACCTCCACTTTCTGTGTTTGGTTCCTCATATCTGTGACTTCTTTCTCCTTTCTTCTCTCTTCATGCCATCCATGTTATCTCATTTATTTTCCATTATGTCCTTAAGTTGTCTTGCCTCATGTCTTCTTTCATCACCTGATCTCTTCTCACTTCTCTCATCGTCTCATATGTCTTATCTCTTCTTCCTTACATCTTTCATAACTTTCTTAAATGTCATCTTTTCTTCTTCTAATCTCCTCTCTTCTACTACTTCTATCTTCTGTCCTCATCTTGTATTTTCTGTAGTTTCTCTCTTTGTCTTACGTCTGTTTTTCTCTCCTCTTGTTTCTTTTATCTTCACTTTCTCATCTCATTGTCACTTGCCCTACCTGGTCTCTCTTGTCCCTTTTCTCTTCTTATTCTCTTTGTCTCTCCTCTTCTGATGTTGTTCCTTCATCCCTCTTCTCGTCTAAACGGCATAGTTTCTTCTTCCTTCGTTTTATCTCTTCACATGTTGTCTCTCACTTGGCTTGTTTCTTTTTCGCTCCAGTTTCTTGGTCTCCTTAGGTCTTCTTTTCTCTCTTCTCATCTCTTCACATGTTGTTCTTGTCTTCCTCCTCTTCTCATCTCATTCTCTTTTTTCCCCCGTCTCGCTGTTTTTCCACAGTTCTGTTAAAATGATTTTGGCCACTCTCATCATTTTTCAGCTGTATGTGTGAAATTCATTTCAGGGGCAGGAAGCATCTTTAGCTAATAATACAGGGCCTGTGTATTTACAGCTGAAGGTGTCATTAAATATTAAGCCATTATAATTGGTTCCACTTCACAGAACCATGAAACAAGTTGTTTTATGTTCTTTTAGATGCCTATTATTACTCATGTTTTGTATTGGTGAGGTGAATTAATTGTGTGTTTAACTGCCCATGGGTGACGCTACGCTAATTGTCGCCTACAGAACAAGAGTTTGCTAATCTGCTGTCGTTAGATCTTAAGCGTAAGTTCCTGTTCATCTCCTCAAATATACTTCCCTCAGCTGCCCAAGTCTTAATCATGCTCCCACCCTCTACGCTCAATCGGACGCCACGTTATGCTTTTGTTTAAGGTCACCTCAAGCATATCAGACAATATGACGCATTCGCTCAAAAACACAAGCATTTTGTTGCTCTGTCACGTGCATCGTGGCTCATGTTTAAGTCTGGATGCTTGGCAGCGAGGATGAGTGTCTCTCCGAGGATTCGATATGCGTGCCGCTTGATGAATCAGCCATTCCTACGCTGGTCACAAAGACCAACTGCTTAATTGTCCAATGGCCCCAACCAGAATTCACCACGGATCTACAGACCGCTCTCTGTTTTCCTTTTGACAAACGCTTTGTCTTGTTGATGACCTTATAGCCAGATGGCTGAAAACACTGAAAATATCCATCAGCTGTTGCCTCGATGGGATGATGTGAGTGGTTTATTATTAACTGCGTCACTGACGTAATGAGACGCAATGTAAACTGAAGAATCTGATGAGCTACACTTTATATAGCAACAAACGGATCCCTTTATTCTATTGTAAAGCTGATCTAACATTTGCCTTGCTTTCAAGGCTGTTAATAGAGTTGTTGTTTTTTTCATGGCATCTAATCATTTAAGTCACTTGACCAAATCGTTAGGCATCATGCTGCGTATCAGACTCTTAATATGAGTTGAGAGAAATATTCAATGTAAAGTTTAATTGTCTTCTAAAGCCTGTTAATTAGAAATGTACAGCCTAATAAAAATCATTTTAAGCAATATCTGTTTTATGCATGTATCATGTTATCGTAAGACGTGCATCAGACTGTATTGAAATCGAATCAAGTTCCCTTGCAGTTTCGGAGCCAGTAGGAAACTCATAGAAAGTAAATGACGAAATTTTAAAGCTATAATAGGATACAAGCCCTCTTAAAGGGGTCATGTTACGGGAATTCATGCTGTCCGTGCATATGACATTTGTAAAGTCTCGGAGATTAAAGTCTCTCAACCAAAGAGGTGTTCTTTCTAAAAGGTTAAGACTCATCCACACCTTCCTAAAATGTCTTTTAAATATGCCCCCAATCTGTGTCACTCTGTATGAAGAAGAAAGACATAACTTGTATTCTCACTGTGGTATTGTTTTCATCAGAAACCATGGAAGCTGAAAATCCCAATGTGGTAAGGGGCTTTTCCGTCACATGCTTGAGGTATCAGGCCGATCACAAACACACAGAATCAGTTCATTTTATTTTAACTTATGTTTTACAAAACTCTTACCTGAGCACTTCAGGTTGCAAGTGCAATGCTGTCCCAGCTAAAAAAACAAGTGCACTTCCATAATGTATTTATAGTGCTCCATTTTAACCCTAACCCTAAATCCTAATTTTGTACTTAATATGCCTTACTACTTAATATTAAGATAAACTTAAGATCATCTAAGTGTTCTCAACTCTCTTAAGAAGTACAATGGAAGCATTTTTAGTATATTAAGTACAAAATTAGTGCCCAAAAATGGGGAGGTGCACTTGTTCTTTACCTGGGGTACCGGGTGCGCTACCGAGCAAGCTTACTACATCAGAACGGCCATACATATGAATCTGGTAAAGTGACGAAACGATCAAAATGTGTTTTTTTTCACAAATTATGCTTTATGGTAAAAGTGTTTTAAGGTCTTGCTGCAGGATTGTGCAAGAAATTGTAAAAAAAAAAAAGCTTATAGGTACAGCTTTTTCAGTAAGCCAATAAGATGGCCGCAACCATCTGTGCACGTGTTCCATAAGGCGAAAAATAGAAGAAATGTTGAGTAACGTGTTACATCCAGAAAGCATTTGACTGCGATCCTCTGTTATTTGTACGTACGTATTTTACTTGTGTTGTGTAGGGCTTTAACCTCAGATTTGTCACGCTTAATACACACGAGCTGTTGAAAAAGCACATGATGAGTGCTTCAAAGCCGGCTGCTCAATTTCGACTCCTTTTGAAGTGTCTGTCACCGTGGTATTTCTAAAGATGACGCGCTCTTTATCTAGCAACTGCCCCTTTTCCTTCTCAAGACACAATTTTGCATCTGTCATCTGTTGTTTTTTTAGTGCATGATCTAAGCTCTCGCATGAGTGTGCTCTCCGCCGTTCTGTCTATCTCTTTCTCTGTGGGTTTCTCTCATTATTTGCAGATTTTCTTTCACCTCTCTGCCTTTCTCCCTCGCTTCCCCCCCTCCTCTTCCTCTCCCCTCGTCCCGTGAAACGGTGGGAAGCTTGGATTTGGCTGTCAGAGCGGAGTTGCCTCGTCTTGGTGGAGGTGGTTCCTCGGGTGCCAGGCGAGACTTTGATCTTGGCGTGGCGCTGAGGCCTCCGTACGCCCCACGCTGCTCGTGTTTCGAGATGAAAAGCCTGGAGATACGCTTTCTCCTCGCTTTTTCACACCCTAGAAGTGCAGGCGTGCGAAGCTACCTTACAGCTTAGTAACTAGCTGTCTAATGACTGCTCCGTTATTAGCATGTGGCACGCACCGCGCTGGCGCTAATGAACTCTGTCATCCAGAAGAAATGTGACTGAGTTTGTCTTCTCCTTTCCCAGCGCGCTGTCAGAGCGTTCTTTGTCTCCTTGCTGCGGTGTGACGGGTTCACTGCATCCTCGTCAGTCGGGTCTCCGTTTCTTAAAGCGCTTTACGTTTGAGATGCGACGTAAACAGAGGGGCGGCGATCTAGCCACGCCGTGACCGATAAAACGCACTTGACCCAGCTTTGTAAACTTTGCTTGTGATCTTCAGAATGCTGGAATATAGTCTATGTGTAGATTGCAAAATTTCACGTTGGATAATCCAGTCATTTTAATAGGAATCCATGATTGGGACTTCGAAAACAAGGACGTAACCATGAGTTGGGGGATCTTTGAATAAAAAAAATCCCACTACTGTCCTAATGTCAAAAATGCAATGCACTGCTTCTTATCGCATTCAGTAAGCAATTAAATGAATCTCATAAATGATACCAAGTTTTCAATTCAAAAACCACTGGATATTACATTTCTATCATAAAACAGTCGTCAAATATCACGCAGCTCGCTCTAATTCAATGTTATCTACGCTTTCGACTTTTGAGAAACACTTTGATTGGCCCCCTAAATCAAAATGACTGATTTTGTGGCAGTTACTTCAAGAATTGTATGCATTTTTTTATATCGCATAATAGGAATATAGCATTTATGATTTTTTTCTTTTTGTCTCAGGGGATTAGTGCGTGAGCTGTTCTTTTTCACATCTTATTGCGCTTCGTAATCTTTTTTTTTTTTTTTTTTTTTTTTTTTACAAGCCAATGTAAAACATGACCTCTCGTTTCTTCAGGACCTACGCTCTACGGCCGGTACGAGACGCCTTCAGGGAGAACCGGACCGCTGAAGATCCGGAGGTTGTAGAGGAGCTGCTGAACAGGGCCCGGGACAGTTTGGCCCTCATCCAGAGACAGGTACTGGTCCAGAAAAATACGTTCCTTGACCTGTGTGTTGTAGAGTTTGTTGAGAAATTAGAAGAGCTGACCGGAACAACTTTTTGTGCATAAAAACACTTTTGTCTTTCCACCACAAATTTATAAAAGAAATCTAAAATGTGTCGTAGTTTTATCACATAAATTATAAGTATTTGTAAATCGTGAACACTTTTTTTTTTTTTTTGACAATATACATTTTAAATAGTATTTTAATATAAACCGATATTTATGTAATATAATTTATTTTTAGTTTTACTATTCTTCCATTTTAGTAGTGTTTTTGTGCTATAGATTATATTGACATATCATCAGAAAAACTGATTTTCTACTTTTTTTGGTCATAACATTCATTCATTAATTCAAAATTCATTTATTACATAAACAATGACATGTATACACTGCAGTAGGTAATATTTTACCGTTTTAAAAAAGAAGCCTCTTTTGCTCAGCAATAAAATTCTTCATATAATAAGCAATAATAAAAAACTACAACGGTATGAAGTCCTGAGTTCAGTGTCGCGTGATCCTTCAGAAATCATCTCAATATGCTCGAGTAACGTTTCTGGTTATCATCTTAAAAGCAGTTTTTTGCTTGACAGCATTGATTTAAAATGTATTTAATGTCGCATATGTTCATTTCTTAAAACAATAATAGTGTATCAAATACGGCTGCGTTAATTTATGGCAACGTCCATTCATTTATTTCCAATGAAATGCATATTTGCTCTGCATCAGACGTGCAGACCGGACGTTGCTCGCAGGCGAAACCCATTTTCACAGTGTGATCAGAGGAGCCTGGCGCTCTGGACGCCTTCCTAGACATTCGATCTATCAAAGGCCTACGGATCATCACTAAAAGAACCGCTAAAAGAACAGCCACCGTCATCAAACTTCATTTTCTCTCCGCCGGTGAGCCTAATGGAGAAGCGGTGGGCTTTGTCTTGTCTTCCTGTTCCCGTATAATTCACTGTATCCTCCCGAGGGCCGGAGGAAGTCGTCTTCTGCCTGTCGCAGCTCCAGATGCATATATATGAACACCTGCTCGGCTCCCACCTGTCCGCTGGCGTGTCCCGCGCGCCACTAATGACCGCTGATGCCTCGCTGGCCAGCACTTTGTTCCCGTAATCCCGCTCGAATGCGGGGCAGCTCCCCGGAGAACGCCGTTCTTATGATTTTGACATTTTTTCAGATATTATTTGTCTTCCGAGCTGGTATCGGGGGCCTGGAACGAACACACGCCGAGCGTCAGATGCAAGCGAAAATCTGCACCGGCGAGGGTCTGAACCGGTGTTTCTCTCCAGCTGGTCGGCCCTTTTTTTGCCTGAAAAGCTGATACCGTTCGCTTGATTATCGAGTTGCAAAGACGAGGCAGTTATGTAAACGTCATCTGATGTGTTATGATCCTTTCGTCACCTTCCTCGTGATGACAGTGTTTTAGTTCACAGTAAATGTGGCTTCATAAGAGCTGCGAGTCGCTTACAGCATGCATTTAAACTGCAAAATGCCAAAACTCATTTATAATAAGAATGGTTTGTACGTCTGCTGCCAGTAAAAGAGAGCAAAATGAAAGCTTTGTGGTTTTAAAATGTGAAAACCGGAAAAAAAACCTAAATATTTAACATTATAAAATAACATAGTATAAAAATAACATAAATATTAGTACTTGAATTATTTATCATTTAATAATAATAATAATAATTATTATTATTATTTATATTATTATTATAATTATTATTATTCGTCTTTTAAAGTTCAATAGCATTGTTGAAATTACATTTTTATTTTGACAAAAAGGATAATAATAATAATAATACATTTTAATAGTAATAATAAACATTATTTATAAGTCTGCTGCCAGTAAAAGAAAGCAAAATTAAAGCTTTATGGTTTTAAAATTTGAAAACAGATTTTTAAAAATATTTATAACATAAAATAACAAAAATAACATGGTAGTACTTAAAATTATTTATTATTAAATTAAATAATAATAATAATTATTTTATTATTATTATTATTATTATTATTATTATTATTCCTTTAAAGTTCAGTAGCATTGTTGAAATTACATTTTTATTTTGACAAAAAAAAGACTAATAATAACACATTTTAATAGCAATAATAAACATTTATTTTTTCTAAAGTCAGCAGCTATCGGCTTCAATAAAGTTGAATTTTGGCTATTTTTAATGATTCTTTGTATTCGTATTATTATATTTTTGGCTTATTCCCCCAAAAAGCTCAGTACGTCACAGTACGAAAACATCATACATATATACATATAAATATACAGCAGAAACGAGGGCTGGAGAAGAATAGGAGGCACTGGGATAATTCGTCTCTTGTCTCGTACCAAAGGCGTTGAGCTGTTCTTTGAAACCGAATCAAAGTACAGCCTTAGAGATCAGTCCATCATGCTGTCTGCATTAAGAGCTTCTGTCACCCTGACACTCTCAGCATGGGAATCAATGAAGTTAAACTTCCTGGGGAGTTAAAACACCATCTTCAATGGAGTTAGAGAGGCAGGCTCAGAAGAGCAGCTTTCGCTCTGTTTTGAGAATCTAGATGCTTTTAGCAATGCAAGCTTTTCTGCTTTCCTTGTTTTTAAGAGGTGCTTGTGCAAGTTACTTAAAGTTGGTTAAAGACCACGATGAACACATCAGAAAAAATTTAGGAACTATTTATGGTGCTATTCCTAGTAAATATGCTTGCTAATATTGCAGAATATCTTTCATTTTTGAGTGTCTAATATATAATGGGTTAAAGATGTGAAGATGTCTGCATCAGAAGAAACTCACAAATATTTTTTATTTGCATAGAAAGCACATTAAATCTAAGTAAATTTAGTTGTTTTTGGAGAATAAAATGTCAGAATAGTCATTCAGTGTAACACAATATTTAGGTAAAAATTCAAACAACGTTCTTATTCTGACTTATTAAGATATCACATTTTATTGTTTTGAATTAAAAAAATCTTACGGGCAAATTTTTAAAAATTAAAAAAAAAGAATTTATATTAATTAGTAAAAAAAAAAAAAAAAAAGCAATTATTTTACTTTTTTAAATGCCATATTATTATTTTTTATTATTATTATTAGTAGTAGTAGTAGTAGTAGTAGTAATGATAATAATACATTATTATTATTATTATTATTATTATTATTATTGCTGGTGGTTAAATATTAATTTTATCAATAGCAAAAAAGTTTAATTATATTTAGTTTGACTATATTTGTGCAGATTTGTTCTTGGGATTTGCGAGGAGTCACAATTTAATTAAAAATATATATTAATGTACAATGTACATTAATCAGCAATTTTTTCTCACGCTTGTTACTTTTCTCACAATTATGACTTATAATATTTTTAATGGGGTTTTTATAAATTTGGTGATATTGAAATTCTTCAGATATTTGCCAGTTTTTTTTCGTATTTTAGATTGGTGAGGTAAATGTCAGTTGTTCATGATTAGTTTTTTTTTTATGTATAAATTGCGTGATATCAGTTTAGACTGGTGCGATTATAAATGCAAAATTGCAAGCTATATATAAAAAAAAAAAAAATTAACGCTAAATAAAAAAAGTAAATATTTAGATAAAAGTGAGGTTTTTTTTAATAAAAGAGAAAGGCGTTTTTTAAATCTTGCAATTCTGTCTTTTTTCTCTGCTTTGTGAGGAAATCAGTAGCAGTTACCTTTTTTTTGTTTTTTTTTAATTGTGTGTCAGAAAAGGACATGTTTGGCTCTGTTGGCCTCAGCGGTTTGGAGCTCCAGCGAGTGGTGTGAGCGGCGCAGCGGTTGACTCACACGGACCCACGCCTCTCTCTCTCTCTCTGTTACACACACGTACTGTACACATAACGTCCCGCTGTGTGTCGTGACACCGCCAGCATGCGTCCCGCCCTCCACACACTCCCACAGCCCAGACCGGAGCACGCTCATGTCTTCTGCTCTTCACAGAGAGCGTGGATCTCCTCCAGGCCGTGAGTCACTGCTGCCCGGACGCTCCTGCTCAGATGTTCTTTTCTGACGCTTGCTATTCGCTGGGCTTTGTTCTTTTTATAGATAGCGTACTTTTATCATCTTAAGTCTTCTAAGACCCTAACAGCAAACCAGGTTTCAGATGTTCAGGCTGATGTTTTAAGTTTTTTGTAGAGTCGTGTTGTGTGTGTGTGTGTATGTGTGTGTGTATATATATATATATATGCAGTATATATACATATTTTTGTGCTATTTAAAATATGTATATATTATTATATTATATTAAGCTATTTATATATACATATAAATAGCTTAATATAATGCCAATTTTTCATGATTGTTCTTGCGCACACACACACACACACACACATAATATTTAATGTGTGTAGACCTTAACCCTTCACAAATATGATAAATTACATTTTACAATATATCACAAAACAGTTATTTTAGATTGTAATAATATTTCATAACATTAGTGCATTTTTCATCAAATATAAGCAATCTAGGTGAGAAGAGGAGAATCTTTATTAGCTAAAACGTCTTTACAAACAAACTGCAACTATAATAGCGAGGAAATATAATAAGTTAAACCAGTCTCGAAGCTTGCGTAAATACTTTTACTGGGAAATTCGAGCCGATTATTACAGAGAATTATCTGTTTAAGCTTGCAAGGTTTAGAAATGCATGTGCATTAAAATGAATAAATGGTAGAAAATATGGTTTAACTTTTACAGTTTTAACTTAAATTTAGTTAAATACCGTAATTTCATTAACTGATATAATGTTAATATACCAACTTATTAATGTACTGATCTGTTTTGTACCTTTTGAAATACACTGATAAGCACCAAATGCAGGTGGTGATGGGAAAGCCCTTTACAAGCAGCTTTTAAAATATCAACATAGGTGTTCACCATAATGGTGAAATGCATTAAACTAGAAATATGCAATAAATATTAATTTAACAACATTAGATGTAACACGCAACCCTAATAAACTGATAAGAAAAACACGTGTAAGATTTTAAAAATCTAATTTAAACACAATTTTGACCATTTTTTTACAGCGTGCCTTAGCTTTCATTTGAGCTGTGCATTAAAACAGATAGGGACGTAACATGGAAAACATAATCAAAGTTGAAGATGGTTTGATCTCGGCAATCTGGAATGAAAATGCGGAAACATTCGCTGACTCTGTGCTGCTCACGTACTCTGAAGCCAGAGCAGAGGTCATTAACATAAGTTCTGAAGTTCTAACAGCTGTGTCCCAATTCAGAGGCTGAGTCCTTCAAAGACTGGATACGTCACAGCTGTGTGATCAGGGCTGTCCCATTTCAGATGCAGCCTTGACATTATTCCTTCTTTTAATGGGCCATGAAAGATTAAGTTGAGTGTGTATATGTGTGTGTGTCTGTGTGTGTGTATGTATATATGTGTGTGTGTGTGTGTGTGTGTGTGTGTGTATGTATATATGTGTGTGTGTGTGTGTGTGTGTGTGTATATGTATATATGTGTGTGTGTGTGTGTGTGTGTGTGTGTGTGTGTATATGTATATATGTGTGTGTGTGTGTGTGTGTATATGTGTGTGTGTGTGTGTGTGTATATATATATGTGTGTGTGATGTGTATGTGTGTGTATATATATATATATATATATATATATATATATATATATATATGTATGTGTGTGTGTGTGTGTGTGTGTGTGTGTGTGTATATATATGTGTGTGTGTGTGTGTATGTGTGTGTGTGTGTGTGTATGTGTGTGTGTGTGTGTGTGTGTGTGTGTATGTGTGTGTGTGTATGTGTGCATATGTGTGTGTGTGTGTGTGTGTGTGTGTGTGTGTGTGTGTGTGTGTATGTGTGTGTGTGTGTATATGTGTGTGTGTGTGTGTGTGTGTGTGTGTGTGTGTGTGTATATGTGTGTGTGTGTATATGTATATATATATATATATATATATATATATATATATATATATATATATATATATTAGTATTGAAACATCACAATTGCGTTCTTAAATAATTTTTTTATTTTTGTAGTGCAAAGTGCCTCTATGTATTTTTTGCTGTCCTGCTTTTGGCGGCAGCTGTGAGAAATCTGTCACTAAAAGAGATATAAAATACTACTAAACTCTCTCGAGAGAGCCAGCGTCAACACAATCAGGCTGTCACTTTCTGCTCATTAATGCGTTTGACATGACAGATCGTTTACGTTGAGCGGACCTGGATGATTCAGAGACGAGTTCCAGACCGGATCAGACGAGGAAAAGTGAAACGAACGAGTGAACGGAGCGACGCCCGAGCGCTTCGATGATTTCTTATTGGGGTTTCATGGGAATCAAGTGGGGGAAATTAATATTTCAGCCAAAAGTGAAAATGTGCCACCCAATATGTAGATCAGATTGTTTCTTCATCAGATTTTGGAGAAATATACCATGAATGGATGCTCTGCAGGAAATGGGTGGCGACAAAAAGAAAGCGTCACAATAATCCGCTACAGTCTAAAGCTAAGACTTCAAACTGTGTTTTAACTTCCGGCCGAAATACTACTACTAATACAAAAGTCTTACAAGCTAGATAAAAGAGGTGTTCTTTACTTTTCTGTGGGAATAACCCATGCGTTCAGCTCCTGTAGGCCTATTGGAAAAAGTAGTGTAATGTGATTTCGTCTTTCCGTTTGGTGACATGAGTCAAACGTGTTTTCCTCCCTGTGGGATATTGTGCGTTTAGTTTTCTATCGCCGTCTACCTCCTCTCAGATGCACACGTTCACGTCTACAATACAAACACACCCCTTCAAAAGCGCTTTGTCTTTGATCCAGATCTCACATGTATGTCAGATGTGAACAGTCTCTTTAGAGCGTGTTCGTCTGTGTTTCCGTACGGTTGCCGAAGCGAGCCTGTCACGGCGTATGTGAGGATATTGACTGTGTCTGTGGCCGTGACTTCCATCCGCTTGTGTTTGAAATACAGACGTGGACAAAATTGTTGGTACCCTTTGGTCAATGAAAGAAAAACTCACAATGGTCACAGAAATAACTTTAATCTGACAAAAGTAATAATAAAATTCTATAAATGTTAACCAATGAAAGTCAGACATTGTTTTTCAACCATGCTTCAACAGAATTATTAAAAAAAAATAAACTCATGAAACAGACCTGGACAAAAATGATGGTACCCCTAACTTAATATTTTGTTGCGCAACCTTTTGAGGCAATCACTGCAATCAAACGCTTCCTGTAACTGTCAATGAGACTTCTGCACCTCTCAGCAGGTATTTTGGCCCACTCCTCATGAGCAAACTGCTCCAGTTGTGTCCGGTTTGAAGGGTGCCTTTTCCAGACTGCATGTTTCAGCTCCTTCCAAAGATGCTCAATAGGATTGAGGTCAGGGCTCATAGAAGGCCACTTTACAATAGTCCAATTTTTTCCTCTTAGCCATTCTTGGGTGTTTTTAGCGGTGTGTTTTGGGTCATTGTCCTGTTGCAAGACCCATGACCTGCGACTGAGACCAAGCTTTCTGACACTGGCTAGTACATTTCTCTCTAGAATTCCTTGATAGTCTTGAGATTTCATTGTACCCTGCACAGATTCAAGACACCCTGTGCCAGACGCAGCAAAGCAGCCCCAGAACATAACAGAGCCTCCTCCATGTTTCACAGTAGGGACAGTGTTCTTTTCTTGATATGCTTCATTTTTTCGTCTGTGAACATACAGCTGATGTGCCTTGGCAAAAACTTCGATTTTTGTCTCATCTGTCCACAGGACATTCTCCCAGAAGCTTTGTGGCTTGTCAACATGTAGTTTGGCATATTCCAGTCTTGCTTTTTATGATTCGTTTTCAACAATGGTGTCCTCCTTGGTCGTCTCCCATGTAGTCCACTTTGGCTCAAACAACGACGGATGGTGCGATCTGACACTGATGTTCCTTGAGCATGAAGTTCACCTTGAATCTCTTTAGAAGTCTTTCTAGGCTCTTTTGTTACCATTCGGATTATCCGTCTCTTAGATTTGTCATCAATTTTCCTCCTGCGTGCCACGTCCAGGAGGTTGGCTACAGATCCCATGGATCTTAAACTTCTGAATAATATGTGCAACTGTAGTCACAGGAACATCTAGTTGCTTGGAGATGGTCTTATAGCCTTTACCTTTAACATGCTTGTCTATAATTTTCTTTCTGATCTCTTGAGACAACTCTTTCCTTTGCTTCCTCTGGTCCATGTCGAGTGTGGTACACACCATATCACCAAACAACACAGTGATTACCTGGAGCCATATATATAGGCCCAATGGCTGATTACAAGGTTGTAGACACCTGTGATGCTAATTAGTGGACACACCTTGAATTAACATGTCCCTTTGGTCACATTATTTTCAGTGTTTTCTAGGGGTACCATCATTTTTGTCCATGCCTGTTTCGTGAGTTTATTTTTTTAAATAATTCTGTTGAAGCATGGTTGAAAAACAATGTCTGACTTTCATTGGTTAACATTTATAGAATTTTTATTTATTATTACTTTTGTCAGATAACAGTTATTTCTGTGACCATTGTGACTTTTTCTTTCATTGACCAAAGGGTACCAACAATTTTGTCCACGTCTGTACAGTATTGATGTGATTTACCTCCTCGACGCTCTCTTCGAGATGATCCCCTGCCGAACAATCAATCTCCACTAACTACTGCTGAAAGTACTCGGTGTCAAAGCCTCTCTGCTCTTCTCTTGCTGTAGAGATGAAATCTGACTGCTAATGTGACTTATGGTCCACAGGATCTTTGTAGTCGCTCAAAAGCTAGTAATAAATGTGTGGCCAGAGAATCAGCACGTTTTTTGCTTTGCGGTGTCAAAAATAGGAGTGAGTAATACAGCTGATGCCATCTTGCCATTATTCATTATCAATATTGAATTAATGTAAATAATGTAATGTATTTATTTATTTAAAGGTTTCCACAAATACCAGCATGTGCAAGTTTAGTTATATATATATATATATATATATATATATATATATATATATATATATATATATATATATATATATATATATATTCATTATTATTAGTAGTATAATATATAATAATAATAATAATAATAATAATAATAATAATATTATTATTATTATTATTATTATTATTATTATTATTATTATATCTAATTATTATTAGTATAAATATATAATAATAATAATAATAATAATTGTTATTGTTATTATTAATAATAAATATATTATAATATAAATAAATATATAGTAATAATAATTATTATTAATATAAATAAATGTTTTTTTCAAGCAAAACACATTTTAAATTGCTATAATGTAATATATAATACTAAATATATTATTAAATATTATTTTATTGCAATTTAAAATATTTTAATATATGATACTGAAAAAATAAATAATATTGCTGTTTTTACTTAACAAATAGAAGCCACACAGCAATAAATTTCATATTCTGATAATAACTGATAATATTCCCAATCTTCTTTCTACAGCTTTTTTCCCCAGCACGGTTTTCTCTCTTTTTTTTTTCCAATCCTTTGATTACAGTATTTTAATGGAAAAACACGAAATGTCCACATTTCCTTCTGTATTTAAACACGACATGAAGAAGCTGGAGTCCTCATGGCAGCGTTTCAAACCACATCACGTCTCCTCCCGAGATAAAGGAGAGATATTTACCCGTTATGTTGGGTTGACGCCATTTCCCAAAAATAGCTCCCCCAATCCAGCAACAAATGTTGTATTCAATGCAGATCACAGATCTGTGAACAGTAATATTTAGCGTTTGCTCAGCTCTCAGTTACTGCTGTTAAACTGCAATAGTGCGACACGTTTAGAGCTTCGTATTAAAGTCACATTTTGAAGATGGCGCTGGTAGCTGCTTTACGTGAACTTACAGTAATCGGGATGGATGTGGGTTCAGAAGGAGATGCGAGGAAAAGAGAAGTAGACTGTTTGGTGGAGCTGATCCTTCACGTTCCTCTGTTTATTGTAGCTGAACAACACTAAACCCGAATGCCGTTTCTCGTAGTCCTGCTGGTCAATCAGCGGTGGCTAAACTCCCTGTTATCGATTGCGTTTCTGATTTCGTTCTTTGCTCTCAAAGGGCGGCTCAGATTGAGTTTCCTGTAGTGTTTGGTTCTAATGCAGTCAAACACCCGTGGCGGTATTGCCTGTAAAACGCCAATAAAAGCAGAATGTTTCATAAAAAAACACAATGTTGTGCGGAGAGCTGAGCAAGCAGAAGGAATGAATACTTTCCCCTTGAGGGAAGCGCTCACCTCTTAATACAATGCATTTCTTTCTACACATCCCTGTGTTTATCTAACCTCTGCTTCGGTGCCTGAAAGGAGAAATGAAAAGAGCGAGGCTGGGGAACGAATGCGCTTGTTTGTCTTTCTAAGCCTCTTTTGCTCGTGTGTGTGTGTGTGTGTGTGGACTGAGCAGAGAAATGATGCCGCTGTTGTTGTTGTTGTTTTTCTTCCTCTC